>NC_048221.1:45461956-45543274 GCF_002007445.2 Ailuropoda melanoleuca | reverse complement strand
ATGTCACCCCTCCATACCGTCCTTCACACCCCAACGTCACCCCTCCACACTGTCCCTCACCCCTCAACCCCCAGACTCGTCAGCTACTGGAGGAGAGGGAGAGAGAGTCTCGAGCCCTGACGCGCCTAGGATTCTCTGTTGTGAATCACCTATGGGGGCCCATGGGGAGCAGTTCCAAACATATCTCTGCAGCAGATGCTTCAAACACCATCCCATCGGCTACCTCATCCTGTTCCTCGGTCTTCTGATGTTTTAGGCCCTGCGTAAGACTGACAGATTTGGGGGTTACACAGTAAGTGTTTGAGGCATGAAGGTTTGGGGTCTCCATGGGGCCACAACCAACATGCTTGCTAAAGGCAAAGGGAATATGGAATGGGTAGAAGGTGGCAGTTATAAATATCAGCTATGACCACGTGATCAGTTGCAAAAACCAGGACTGTGATAGTTATTTTCACGTGACTATATTTGTTTATATACAAGCCAGTTTTCCCCTTTTCCATTGTCCTATCATCTAACATAAGTAGTAAACTTTATATTTCAGTATTTAAGTTACAGAATAAGAAAGATTCAGTGTGACTCACTTAACAAAGAAATGATTACTCAGGGGGCACCTGGGTGGCACAGCGGTTAAGCGTCTGCCTTTGGCTGAGGGCGTGATCCCGGTGTTGTGGGATCGAGCCCCACATCAGGCCCTTCTGCTATGAGCCTGCTTCTTCCTCTCCCACTCCCCCTGCTTGTGTCCCCTCTCTCGCTGGCTATCTCTATCTCTGTCGAATAAATAAATAAAATCTTAAAAAAAAAAAAAGCAATGATTACTCAGAAATGAATAAAGGCACTTTGGATACTTTATTGAGGAGATTTGTCATGTTTTTGGATCAATGAGGCAAACTGTACTTTGTTTCAACCATAGCATTTCTCATTGGTTAAATTTCCAGCTATCAAAGAAGTACTGAATATGAGATGGAAATGACACTCAAAAGCATCTAATTCAGCTAGTACTCATATAACTTAGGAATAATATTGCATTTGTCCACGTGACATAATTTAGCATCCTTTGAAAACCAAGTGTACAACAAGGTTCAAGGAAATTGGTATCTTTGCATTGGAGGATCAATAACCAAATGCCACTTGGGGGAACTCGTGCTCTCAGCCTTCTTAGAACTTACAAGCAGAAGAGACTTTTTGTTGATACCAAGCGATGGGGGGGGGACGTTCTGTGCAGAAATGGTTTTTGGTGCCAGGTGACTCATTTTTAAACAACTTCTACATTTGGCAGATGGTGATAATGCCAGTACTTAACGACAGAGCTGAGTAAATCAGGACGGCATGTTTCCACACTTCTCAGATGCTTATTTCTAAACATTATATAAAAATCATGTCTTTAAGTCCCTCTCTCCAATGAGTCATGGAGCCTAAGCGGGGCTGCTGCCTCTGGAGTCCATTTTGCCCTCCTGTAATGCACCACATTGACTGCAGCATGGGAAAAAGATCCAGATACTCATTTTCAGATGCTGAGAACATCAGGCCACAGAGTGTATTTACCACAGACATTGTCTGCCTTGACCATTCTCACACAAGTACTGTCATATGGATAAGACCTTCAAGTCTTCATCAAATTTCCATGTATCACAGACCAATTGAATTATGAAACCATAGACCTATGGGATGGAAGGGACTTATGGTCATCGAGGCTGGGGCAGAAATAACTAACTTTTGACCAAACATTTTATGCTCCCTCCTCCATGGTGCAGAGTTGCTGCTAAGAAGTGGCTGCCCAGGAAGGCAAAACATTTCCCAAAACCCTTTTGTTTGTAGAAGACCATGTGACTAGTACTGGCCAATAGAATGTGAGCAGAAGGGATGTGTGTCACTTCTGGGCAAGGCAGTTAAGATGGTATGCCATTTCTTTCCCTTTCCTTCTGGATGCAGAGGTCTCCAAGTCTCTAAGAAATGTCAGAGCCATGAGGTGAGATAAACCTGGGTCCCTGAATCACCACATGGAGGAAAGCCATGAAGGAACACTTTCATCAAATTTTTAAATGAGTAACAAAGACATGTTTACTGTATTAAACCACTGAAATTGGGGGTTTGCTCATTTTAGTAGCTAACATTTCCCTAATACAGAGGCCAACTTCCATCTCCCTAACGTTTTAATTCTCTTTACAACTCATAGGGAGATGAGTAGGAATAGCCAGAAGGAGTATGTATAATGTCAAGATGATGGACATTGGTAACAGGCAGACTAGGGCTTGAATTCCATTTTTAATGCTACATTATGTGGGATGTTCAAGTCACTTCTCAGGGCCCTGCTTATCTAATTTGTAAAATGGGCATAATGTTGTTGAGAGAAGTAAAGGAGCTCATTCTTGTAAGACACGAAGTATTCAAGAAATGAAGGCTTCTATTCTTATTGGCATCATCCTGCAAGTGATCATCCTACCTGTGCTGGTGGTAATATTAAAGAGATCAATTTGCAAGTTGTTGTTGTCATCAGTCACTTTCCAGAGGGCCAGAGGAATTTAGGAATACAGGTGGCTTCCCTAATTAGATACTAGGACCTTAGAAAACCAGTTGTGGGTAGTGGAATTGAAAACACTGATCCTAGCAGCCTCAGGCACCAGGAACTCAGAGACAACAGACATCAAGGTCTCTGGGCACTAATACATTTTAGCAATGCCCAGGGTCCTTCAGCACAGAGGAGATGGGAGCTGTTGTTTCCAAGATGTACAGGTGATGTCGTGTGGAATTTGAGGACGTGGGAGTCTCTAAGCACAGGGCTATTCTCCAACGGAGCCACAGGAAATGAGGCCCTCTCCTAATGACTCTATGGAAACCCCAGAGATGTTCTTGGGTGACACTGAGAAGAGGAGGCGCCAGTACCAGGAGAAGGCTTGGAAGGAATTCTGCCAAGTGGATGGGAGTAACATGGAGGAGAACAAAGGACAGGGCGAGTCGTCCGAAGTCCACACTCCCTGAAGCCCACACTCCCTAATCTTCAGTTCCTATGCCTGTTTCTTCAGCTCTGCTCTGAGCCCTGAGGCCCTCTCTGTCCTTTTAGCAGAAGTCTAGAGCGAGACGTTCTGCTGACCCCATGTCCCCCCTGGCTTCAGGACAGTCCTTGTTTGGCATCAGGAGTCTGAAAGAAGACCCTCCCTTCCCTTCCTTTGCCTAGATGCCAAGGGTTGGAAAAAGCAAAAGCAGATGTTTGGCCCAAAACTACTATAAAGATAGATGAGAACAGCCTGGTTCCTGTTCCCCTCCCCGGGAGTGATGATGGGGAGAGTGATAATTCAGACCGTGTCTCTGTCCAGTTCCAAGATCCCTTGGGCCAAGCTATTGAAGAGATGTCAGGAACCTGGACCTACCAGCTGCTTCAGATCCACTCCCTGAAAAAAAAAAAAAGGAGGAAAGAAAGGAAAAAACAGAAACAGAAGCTCCTGTTTAGCACCTCCAGCTTCCGCAGCAAGTGACACGGCTGGCCCAAGCTAACTTCTCCATCTGGTTTTCTTCTTCTCCTGTTTTTGTATTGTTGTTGTAATTTATAAGTACTGGAATTTGAACCATTAGCTCTGGTGGCGCTGGGGGGGGGGGCTCTCCATAATGTGAAGGAGAACCAAGAGAATTTCAGAACAATGTATTTTCCAGATTCCTGTCTTAACACCAAAATATTGACCCTCGAAGAAGGAAGGAAGGAAGGAAGGAAGGAAGGAAGGAAAGAAGGAAGGAAGGAAGGAAGGAGGGAAGGAAAAGAGAGAAGGAGGGAAGGACAGAGGGACGGAGGGAGAAAGGAAGGGAGTGAAAGAGGAGGAAATGTTCAGAGTAAATAATAATTTATCTTGTGTTAATCTTGTATTCTGGTTTTCAACACCTGCAAGACTGATAACCTTGAAGAAAATGAGGCCATGAATTAGCACATAAGTCAAAATACACACCTAAGGCAGCCCACTCCAGCACTGGACCACTCTGTTGAACATTTTCCTTTATGCTGAGACAAAACTATCTGCCTCTGTTTTCTACCCCTGGTCCTCTCCCCTGTCTTGGATCCACCCAGAACAAGTCTAATTTGCTTTCATATGTAAAAATCCACAATGAAGTCCTCTCCATGCAGGGACACAGGGAAAGGGTAGCCTTTGTGGAGGGTTAGTAGTTCTCCATGGGCAGTTTTCTTTTTTGGAGCAATAACAAGCAACTTTATCCGTGCTTTTATTTGAGGGATACTAAAGGACTCTCAGCTCCATGTCTTCCCTCTAAACTCCAGGATTGGCCTCTTCTATTGTCCTTAGTGTCCCCTTATGTGGAGAGTAGTCTGGAGGGATCAGGACTCAAGATAGCTAGGTTTGGAGGTGAGGGTATGAGAGGTGACTCAGTTTGTTTTGGAGTGTGGAAAGAGAGCCCCCCAAATACTGGAGATGTGTATGTTGAATCAGCAAGGAGCACAGCTGCTCCATCATCACCAAGTCCGCCCAGCTGGGAGAGGAGCAGGAAGCCAGGAACACCTCCCTCCACCCATCCTGTTCCAACACTGAGCTCAGCTTTCCTTGATCCTCTCACCTCTGTCTATTGTCTTCTTTTCTAGAATGTCCCTTACAACAACTGTTGCAGATGCTAGTGGAGATAAAAGATTTGAGAGAGGAGAAAAGAGAGTATATGTATTTATTCAGGATCTTAAACTCCTTAAAGCTTGCTCATTGTTAATTCTCCTCTCTAGAACTTACTCTCCTGATTTCCTTAGCCTTCTACTCCTATCTTCCTAAAATGACAAATACTGTTGGCTGATCTGTCACCCCTCCCATTTTCCTTTCTCATGGTAAAAGCTTTCTGAGTTCCCTCTGATGAGCCATCCTTCCTAGTCCACATGGTTCATTCAAGACTGATCACACACAGCTCACCATCCCAGGGATGAACTGAAGACCATGACCTGATCAAACAGTGTCATAGTGATTGGCTTCGGTGTGGAAACATGATGGGAGCCAATGATGGTCATTGTCACCCCCTCCTGAGGAAAGCCTGCTGAGCAGGAAGCCAACACAAAGAGAGGGAATAGGGATGAAGAGAGACGAGTTCTACCTTATGGCTATTCGAGTTGAGTATCTCTCTTGTATCCAAAAGAATTCTGAGAAATACTTGACCCCAGTAAGTCTCAAATATTGGGCTCTCAAAACCCCTTTGCACTTTTGAAGTTTATTAATGACCCCAAAGAACTTTCACTTATGTCGATTATTTATATTGCTATTTATCATACTAGAAACTAAAATTGGGAAATTTTTAATTAAAAATGAATAACAAACCCATTACATGTTAATAGAAATAACACATTTTTATGAAAAATAACTATTTTCCAAAGCAATATCTTTCGTGAGAAATGTGGCATGCTTTACATTTTTTCAATTCTCACGCAGTGTCTGGCTTACTGGGAGATAGCTGAATTCTCATGCATGCCTCTACATTAACATATTGCCATATGTTGTCTAGGTTCAAGTGTATAAAGAAAATCTACCTCACAGAGATAGGTATCATTGGAAAAGAGAGGAATATTTTCGTAAACTTTTCATGGAGGTGTGGATATTCGTTTTTATATCACCCTCAAACTTAACAAGGGGTACTTTCTTTTAAAAAAAAAAGATTTATTTGTTTGTTTATTTGAGAGAGAGAGAAGGGGCAGAGGGAGAGTATATCCAAATATCCAAGCAGGCTCCCGCTGAGTGTAGAGCCCCAGGCCGGGCTCAGTCTCACAGCCCATGAGATCAGGACCTGAGCCAAAACCAAGAATCGAATGCTTAACCAACTGAGCCACCCAGGCACCCCGACAAAGGGTGCTTTCTTAAAGATAAGTTAACGATGTGGAATCTGAAACTATAAAAATGAACTTTTCATAGTGAGTACTCACGAGAGAATGGGAGTGATAAAAGGCAAAATAATACCTTAGAATTACAAGGAAAATAGCTTTGATTTTGTGAGCTTTCTGAAAGGGTTTCAGGGACCTCCAGGGGTCCCTGGACCATACTTTGAGAATCGCTGCTCCATCCTAATCCTCACCAACTCTGACTCTGTATTTTTCTAATTTAAACTTCTAAAGAAACGGGGACTGATTTGGCTTATTCAGCCACCATTCAATAAGAAAAGCCCTGTTAGTCATTCAGCAAATATTTCTGGGTGCTCCCTGTGCTCCAGGCACCATGCTAGGAGCTGGGAGTACAGAGGGGGGCAATACAGACCTGGAGCCTCCTCGCACGTTGCTAACAGCCTAGTGCGGCACACAGACATTAATCACACAATATCGGGGTAACATAGCCATCTTGTAAACCCGGTTTGTAATTCTGGCCTCGGCATCGTGAAGGAAGCCACCAAGAGCATGAAGTCAGAGAGTGTTATGGGATTGGTTCCTTAATGAAGTGAGTTTTAGGAGATAAAAAGGACATGTAGTCATTTGCTAGATAAGTGGAGTAGAGGCATGGGCATGGGGGGTGTGCTTCAGGTAGAGGAAATAACATGGGAAATGTCTTAGGGAAGGAGAAGCTGCAGGAAGCCAGAGTGACTGGAAAGGGAAGGTGCAGAAAGAAGAACACATTGCAGGAAGAGTCTGGAGAGGCAGACAGACGCCATCTGTTAGAGCACTTGCAAAAGACCGTCTTCTCCACTGCGGGCCAACCTATAGAGGACTGCTTTTGAGTCAGGCACCTGTCACTGGTCCAGTCACCTGGAGCTACAGATGCAGGGTGGTAGCCCATGCTTAAGGGACCACTCAGAAGGGACTGTGCAAGTATGGCGAGCACTCCAAGTAGAGTCACAGTCCCCTCGGAAAATCATATTCCACGTCTCATTGCTTCACGGTTGCCTGATGCGCACCCAACCTCCAGTCTGGAAGCCTTGAAGATCTTCCACAGTTGCTAGCTCATCCCTGCTTGGTTTTCAGGAGGGCCACTGTCACAGGTGGAGCTCTAAAGGGGCAGATTTGAGACAGACATCAGCAGCAGGAGGTTAATAGGTAGTGCTCTTGGAGACAACACCCGTGCAAAGGAACGACAGAAGTAGGAGTAGATGGAGGGAGAACTGACCTGCAAGGCAGTCTCAACAAAGGTCTCAGCCGATCTCATGGGCAGCTCTGAAGATGCACTGGTCCTTCTGAACCGTCCCAAGTTGCAACCACTCCAGAAGGAAGCATGACCTAGGGGAGAAGCATGACAAGACAAGGCTGTTTTCCTCGGTTAACGCAGTCCCCAATGTGGGCTGATGACAGAAGGCTGTCTTCCAGCCCCATTCCCCACTCTGGAGGGAAGAATCCTTCTTTCCTGAAGGAAGCTCTGAGTAGTGCATCACAGAGCCCACCACGCTTGCGGACCTGCTCAACAAGGAACATGACGGTGTTTACGAGGACAACAGTGGCCAGGAAGTCAGAAGGACTGAGATCTAGGGCTGGCTTTCCATAAATCGATCACACACACAAACTTGTGTAGTTGCTGACCTGGATCCACTCTGCTTGTCTCCCCACTTTATCCCATAGCCTTTCTCTCTCACCAACCCACTTTCAGTGTAGGTCTCCATTCTCTCCTCACAACCCTCCGAGCTCTGGGCTACTTTGGGCCCTTTGCACCGTTGATAGGAAATATCTTGTTTGTGTGCTATGCTGAGACATATGCTCCATGGGTGTAGGGACTTTGTGTTGCTCATGTTCGTGTCCTCGGAGCCTGGAACACAGTAGGCACAAAAATATTTGCTGAAAAACTCAGTAACTGAGGGGGTGCCTCGGTGGCTCAATGGGTTAAGTGTCCAAATCCTGATTTCGGCTCAGGTCATTCTCAGGGTCGGGGGATGGAGTGGAGATTCTCTACCCCCTCCTGCCCCCCCTCAAATAAACAAAATCTTGAAAAAAAATCAATAACTGAGGCCCAGGCAGAGCAGGGGTATGGGTTTGCCGAGGCCGCCGTAACAAAGCAGCACAGACCACATGGCTTAAACTGCAGAAGTGTATCCTCTCAGCTCTGCGGGCTGCAAGTCTGAGATCAAAGTGTCAGGAGGGTTAGCTTCTTCCGAGGCCTGTCTCTCTCCTGGGTTTGCAAATTGCTATCTCCTCCCTCTGTCTTCACATGGTCTTTCCTCTGGGTCTGTGTGTGTCCAGATTTCCTCATCTTAGGACACCAGGGGCGCCTGGGTGGCTCAGTCGGTTAAGCATCTGCCTTCGGCTCAGATCACGATCTCAGGGTCCTGGGATCGAGTCCCAGAGGGGTGTATGACACAACCCATAACAGTGGGGGACACAAAAAGGCCATGATATGGGTTTTCTCTCTGAAAAGCACAGCTATATCACACTGAAGAAGGGGTGAGTTTTGAGTCCTTATGACACACCAGGCACTGTGCTGGTCCTTAGCGGGCACTACCTTATTTCTCCCCACAACCATCTGCTAAGTGGGTAATACTCTCTCCATTCTCGTGACAAGAAGACAAGGACTCCACGATCTGAAGTACTTGCTCAAGGTCACACAGTGGGCAAATGGAGAAGCTGCAACTTGAACCTAGATCCGCTGACCCTGTGCCTACGCAGTCAGCCATTTCTAGAGAATACCTGTTGCTTGTCCTCACAGCCTCCTAACCCCATGATTTGAATTGCTAACATCCTGCATCCACAGAGCTATAATCAGCTTAATTACACAGTGTTTTGTGATGGTCTTGCTAAGTCACCTGTAGCCCTCTCCAAGGAGAAGGGGATCATCTGGGGGAAAAAAACAGAAGCCCAGATGTTGCCCGCTTTCGGGGGAGAGAGGCAGGAACAAACATCTTTTTTGCTCCCAGCCTTGTCAAGGCTAATGCTTTGGTCCCCTCCCTGAAACCAAAATCAGAACTTACTTCATTCTCTGTTTCATTAGCTTGGAACAGGCCCAAGATGAGGTTAAAAATCAAAGAGTCTGTGAAAACTGCAATCAATTACCCTGAAAAATATGCTCAGCCTGAACAGATTTATTCAACGTTGCTTAGTGGGTGGCTTCACAGGACGGAGGCCAAGATTTCTCATCTGCTTGGCTTTGCCTTTGATTATTCATTGACTGGGACGGCTTTCTTACCATAAGCTGATACAGTCTCCCGTCTCAGAAAAGGGGGGAAAAATACAAAACACCACGTTTACTGATTCATTTCAAACAGAACATTTTTTAAGAGAGACAGACTAATGAATATTCCCTGTTTTTCCTTTTGAATTCACAGCAGGAGATTAATGAAAAATTTAGTGAAGGGTGGAGAGGTGCTGGTGGAATGTTCTGATTCCATCGAATGTTTATCCAAACACACATTATAATTGCCTGTTATAAGCCATGCACTGTGCTAGATGTTGTCCCAGATCATCTCCTTTTGCTTGCATAAAACCTCACAGGGAGGTGTTGTCATCCCCATTGTACAGATGAGGAAACTGAGTCTTTAAAATTGCATTGTCCAATATGGTAGTCACTAGCCACAGATGGTTATTGAAACTTACATTTAAAGTAATTAAAGTTTCTTTTTTAAAGATTTAATTATTTATTTGAGAGAGAGAGAGTGGGGGTTCGGGGGCAGAGGGAGAGGGAGAGACAGAATCTCAAGCAGACTCTCCCCCTCAGCACGGAGCCCGATGTGGGGCTCGATGTCAAAACCTTGAGATCATGACCTGGGCCGAAACCAAGAGCCAGACGCCTAACCAACTGAGTCACCCAAGCGCCCCATAAAGTAATTAAAGTTTTAAAAGTCTCTTCTTTATTTACGACAGCCACATTTCAAGTGCTCAACAGGTATATGCGGCCAGTGGCTATCGCATTGCACAGCACAGACCTAGACCACTTTCAACATCACAGAAAATTTTACTGGACACACCCCCCTAGGAGTTAGAGGCCAAGAGACCTGCCATTTGCTTAATCAAAGGCAAGATCCAAATCCGGCTCTCTCTACTCCAAGTCCAGGTTCTTTCCACTATTGCAACACACCCACAGCATCTATTATCTTCCCAGAAGGGAGGCCATTAGCTCCCCAGGGACAGCAACATTGACCCTCATTTCTTTGGTAATCCCTTGAACTTTGGTAAAAACTTTTTTCTGCCTTGAAGTGTGTGTTGGAAAATGCAAAGAAACGGCCAGCAGGTGGTGTGCGTGTCCCATGTCTCATAACCTGAACCATCTCAAGGCCCTGCTAAAAGAGGTGCTTGCAAAAGCCAAAACCTTGTTTGTTTTGACAAAGGGCTTGTATAGATATTTCCCCAAAAACAGATATACAAATGGCCAATAAGCCATATGAAACGATGTTCAATGTCATTAGTCTTTGGGGAAATTACAAATCAAAATCACAATGAGGTACCACTTCGTACTCATTAGGATGACCATAGAAAGAAAGAGAAAAAGAGGAAAAGAAAAACAACAAGCAGAAAAAAAAAAAACATAGGTAAGGAAGTGAAGAAATTGGAATTCTTGTGCCCTGTTTGGGGAAATGTAATATCGCACAGCCACTGTGGCAGTTCCTCAAAAAATTAAACAAGAAATGCCCTTAAGATCCAGATTCCACATGTAGGGATATATGTAAAGGAATTGAAAGCAGGGACTTGGAGAGATAATTGTACACCAATGCTCATAGCAGTATTTCTCACAACAGCCAAAAAGTAGAAACAACCCAAATGTCAATCAGTGGATAAATGGATAAATAAAATGTGATATATTCATACAATGAAATATTATTTGGGGGCGCCCGGGTGGCTCAGTTGGTTGAGCATCCGACTTGATTTTGGCTCAAGTCGTGATCTCAGGGTTGTGAGATGGAGCCCCACGTAGGGCTCTGTGCCAAGAGGGGAGTCTGCTTGAGATTCTCTCTCTCTCTCCCTCTGTCCCACCTGTATGTGGGTATGGGTGTGTGTGTGCACGCACTCTCTCTCTCTCTCAAAAAAAAAAAATCGGGGCACCTGGGTGGCACAGCGGTTAAGCGTCTGCCTTCGGCTCAGGGCGTAATCCCGGCGTTGTGGGATCGAGCCCCACATCAGGCTCCTCCGCTATGAGCCTGCTTCTTCCTCTCCCACTCCCCCTGCTTGTGTTCCCTCTCTCGCTGGCTGTCTCTATCTCTGTCAAATAAATAAATAAAATCTTAAAAAAAATCATTTGGCCTTTAAAAGGAATAAGGGATACCTGCTATAATATGGATAAGTCTTGAAAACATGCTAAGTTAAATAAACTAGATACAATAGGATTCGTATTATATGATTCCATTTATATGAGGTACTTAGAGTGGTCAAATTCATAGAAAGTAGAATATCAGTTATCAGGGGCTGTGGGGAAGGGATAGTGAAGAGTTAATGTTTAATGGGTACAAGAGTTCCAGTTTGGGAAGATGAAAAATTCTTGTAGACGAATAGTAGCATGTGAGTGTGCTTAATACCACTGAGTTGTACACTTGGAAATGGTCAAAATGGTAATTTTTATATTACATGTATCTACTCATAATAAAATTAAAAAAAAATAAAACAAGGATGGGACACCTGGATGGCTTAGTCAGTTAAACATCTGCCTTTGGCTCAGGTCATGATCCCAGGGTCCTGGGATGGAGCCCTGCATTGGGCTCCCAGCTCAGTGGGGAGCCTGCTTCTCCCTCTCCCCTTGCTCCTCCCCCCACTTTTATGCTCTCTCTCTCTCTCAAGTAAATAAAATCTTAAAAAAAAAAAAAAGAATTATTCTGTCTACCCCCTCCCATGATTAACAGGCATGAAATTTAGTCCTGCTCTCCACCCAGGCCTACCTGATTGTCAGGTCCACAGTAACAGGGGTCCTCATCATAAATCAGAGATATTTTCGTCTCCATCCCCCTTGCCAAGATCCAGTCCAATAGTCACGTGTCCCAGGGTATTGTGACAAAGGATCTCCCAGCCCTGATAATCATTGTTGCTGTGAGATGTGGTCCAGGACAGGGAGGGGTTGGGAGGGCCAGGGAGGCTCCGGCTAGTGTCCTACTTTCAATCACAGAAACAGAGGCTGTTTCTCAGAAAGCTGCTCTTGTCCATGTTCCTTATCCGAGCTCTTGAAAGCTTCCACAGAATGAAGCACTGCAGAGGATTTTGATCATGGTGGTTCTTGTCTCGTAGGAACCAGTGGTCCCCCAGCCCATCCTGGCATCCACAGACCCCAGAGCAAGACCACAGGAAGCAAGGAAGCTTCCTCTCCAGCATTACCATGGTGGCCACACCGGGGCCTTCCAGAGCTCGTCCCACTCATGGCCACCTGCCCGTGTGTGTCATCCTTCATGGCGATAAACACGTTGGGCATAAGCAGTGTGGTGATGGTGGCAAAGACAGTAGATGATGCCACGCGTGAAGGACAAGTTCACGTCATAGTTGGCAGGCCCATCAATGATGGTGAGGAAAAGCTGAAAGGGGTTGAACAGTGCCATGGGGTAGTGGTGGAATTGTCCCTGATTGGCTGGGTCCTCTGTCTGGAAAATGACATAGGATGCTGAGGCAAATCCCAGAATAACAAGGCATCAGCTGGCAGAAAGGCTTCAGGTCTCCGAAAATCATCTTCTAGGAGTGCCCGGCTGGTTCAGTTGGTAGAACATGCAACTCTTGACCTGTGGGTTATGAGTTCAAGCCCCATGTTGGATGTAGAGATTAATTTAAAAAATAAAATAAAACCAAAAATCATCTTCTGGATCACGGTGGTGAAAGGACAGAGCATCTGGAATCCTCCAGCGAGGTAAGTAACACCACACCAGCCCAGCTCCAGGGCAACGGACGTGGGCACCCTTTCCCCATTCAATGTTGGAGAGCCACATCCTCGTGTTCCCCAGCACCATGCAGGCATAGGTGATGATAACGACATGGAATGGCCCCCAGGGGACAGTCTGTCCCAAATAGCAAGAGGCACCAACACCAAAGATGCCTGGGATCTCTAGGAGCAGGATGACCACACTTCAAGGATGGGGACCAACTCCCTCACCAGCCAGACTTTATCCTGGTGAGTCACGTGGGCCTCCTGTAGTGGTTTCTGCTGGAAAATGGTGTTATCACAGGAATCTGTGCAGTTGCCAGTACGGAACTTGAGGGGCCGGTGGATGTAGCCGATCACACAGAGGGGGTACTACGCACCCAGAACACAGAAGTACCACTGCCCACATGTCTTCCACTTGAAGCTCACTAGCTGCTTCCCCGGGGTCTGTTCCAGGATCTGGTGAGCCTCCTGCTTCTTGGGGGAGACTGTGAGTTCTGGAAAGGACACGTCCTCCCCCCAGCAGTTGATCTCTGTGAGGTCATAGAGAGCGGAGGTCAGTGGCCCGTAATTCCACTGGATGTGCTTCGGCTTCTGCGTCAGGTGCTGGGACACCACAGTGCTGCCCTCCACTCCAACCAGCTTGAAGGGGGTGAGACCCTGGTGACCGGGTGTGCGTGAGGTCCCGGGAGTGCAGGTGGTCGGCGCGCCCATTGGAGGATAGTGGTATGGTGCACATCCGGCAGGCAAAAGTTTGTTGGACTGGAGGATGAGGATGGGCAAGGTGGTGCTTCCTGGGGAGTCCTGGGCCCAGACTCTGGCTCCATGCCCCATGGGCAGCCTCACGATCTCCTCACTGCCCTCACAGGCAGCCAAGGACGATGGGGGCTCTCCAAAGTAGATGAGGTTGCAGGAGCTGTGATGGAAAGCTGTGCCTGTGGCTTCTGTAGAGATGCTGGCCCTGGGGGCAAGCAGGGCTCCCATCGAGTTCACGTTCTGGTTCACGACGGCCGTGTGCCGAGCAGTCCCGAGCAGTCCGACCTACAGACGGCTCGCCCTGGTCAGGCTCCTTGACCAGCACCATGGCTGCCTCGAGACCGTCCCAGAGGACTGCCACATGCAATGCCATCTCCCCCAGGGCTCCTCCTGTGTAAAGTTGCAGGTTCATGCCAGTAGAAGTTTCTTCAGGAAACAGGTCATTTTCCTTGGCTGCCTGAAGCTGTGGAGACTCTTGACCCCTCTTTGGTTGCAGCATCCGAGCCTTGTTCAGATGCCGGCCCCAGTGCTGCTCTCTGAGCAGCCAGGAGACAGGAGTTTCTGGGGGTGGATCCAGGGCGCCTCTGCCTTAGTGGGAGGAGCCCCTGGGTCTTCTCCTTTCAGGCACTGGCGGGTTGTGGAGAAGTGGTCAAAGTTGCCTGTCTAGGACTTAGCAACAGCCGAGGAGGAGGCAGGGTCTGTCTGGGGTTGGCACTGAGAGTGAGTGTGCCTTCCATGAGGCTGTGTGCGCAGCTTGCAGTCTGCGGCTGTGGCGTGTGTGCGTGTACGTGCGCGTGCACACACGTGTGTGACCATACACGTTTTTCTGTTGCAAGACGTAGCCTATAGATACCATTGGAATGGTGCACTTTTCCTCTTTTCCCCCTCCCTACTCCTTCTCTTTACATTCTTTTTCTTATCACTTAGACACTTGGCAACAAACTGGATGTTAACAAACTGGAAAACAGCCACCTTCCAATGTCAACTCCCTTGGCTTTAAATATACCTGGATGTGGATAACTCTGAAACGTACCTCTCCAGGCAGACCCATCCCTGAACCTTTGTATTTATCTGTCGACTTGATGCCACACTCGAGCATCAAAGAGGCATTTCAAAATGAATTTGACTGAAAAGAAATTCTCATTTCCCTGACCCTGCTGCCTCCCAAACTTGTTCTTCGCCTCCTTCCTTATTTCTATAAATAGCACCATCACCCACACAGTTATTCAGGCCCAAACCCTAGGCGTTGCTTCCTTACTGACCCTTTCTACACACGCACGCGTGCACACACACGCACACCACATCCTTTCTCACATGCACGCGTGTACACACGCACGCACACCACATCCTTTCTCACACGCACGTGTGCACACACGCACGCACACCACATCCTTTCTCACACGCACGCATGCACACACGCACGCACACCACATCCTTTCTCACACGCACGCACACCACATCCTTTCTCACACGCATGCACACCACATCCTTTCTCACACGCATGTGTGTGCAAACACACGCACACCACATTACTCTGTCAGCAAATCATGGTGGTTCTACCTCAGAAAGAGGTCACGAATCCATGTACTTCTCTCCATCTCCCCGGCACTTCCCTCATCCAAGTTGTCGTCCTCTTCTGCCTGGGCCGCTGCAACGGCTTTTAACTGGTCTCTGTGCTTTGACCTTTGTCCTTCTCTAAAATTGAATCAGAACAAGTCACTCCCTTTATTTATTTATTTTTGTAAAGGAAATTCTTAGAACTTTTTTTTTTTTTTTTTTTTTTTTAGATTTTATTTATTTATTTATTTGTCAGAGAGAGGGCTCACAAGCAGGGGGAGAGGCAGGCGGACAGAGAAGGAAAGCTCCTCCTGGAGCAAGGAGCCTGATGCGGGACTCCATCCCAGGACCCTGGGATCATGACCTGAGCTGAAGGCAGCCACTTAACTGACTGAGCCACCCATGTGTCCCAAGTCAATCCCTTTAGAATAAAACTCAAACTCCTAGAGTTCTTGTAGGCCGACAAGGCCCTATAAGATCTGGCCCCTGCTTGCCTGTCTGATCTCACCTTCTAGGACTCTCCTGGCTGGTCACTGATCTGTCATTCCTCATGGGGCTCCTCAATTACCCCAAGCCCATTCCTACCTCATGGCCTTTGCATGATCTCTGGTCTTGATTCAGGGGTTATCAGCCCGGAGAGGCCTTCTCTGATGACTCTATCTCAAGTGGCCTTTTCCTTCCAGTCTCTAAGCCATCACACTATTTCTACCCCTCAGAACATGCAGCCCAATTGTAAATGACACGGATGCTGTTTCCTTACTTGTTTCCTGGTTTGGTGTTGGTCTCCCACACTGCACCATAAGCTCTTCTTCCCTACTGGAATTTGAACTCAAATCAAACTAACTCCAAAGTTCCAGTTCCAAAAGAGAAGGAAAAATACATCCATAAGAACTCAAATACATGAAGCATATTTTCCATTAAAATTGCCCTCTTGTCTTCCTATCTTCAAAACCCCTTTGGCATTCTTGCTCTGAATTTCCTTCAGAACAAAGCTATTCAAATGCTTGATCATGACATGGTTCAAAATGGGCTGTGATACAGGAAATGGAAAAGACCACATTTTAGAATAGTATTGATAAAATCCCATTTCTTCAAATTAAAGGCATATGTAAAAATATCTCTCACTCTGCATGAACATAGCCCCCTTACACACACATACACCTTCCACAGATATATTTTAACTCTGGAAGGAGATTCACTAAATTGTTAGTAGTGTTGGCTGGGAGGAGAGGAGAACTTTCAAAACCCGCCATTACTCCTAATAGTTACTTCTGGGAAGTGGGATGTCCGAGGGCAGGGAGAGGGAGCAGCAGGGCTAATTTTCAACTGGAATGCACCCATGTGGGCTTACGCACTGGTCACAGCCAGCGTTCTCTCATACTGGCTGCGCTCATGCCACACCATCTTTTACATGTTTTCGCTGACGCCCAGAGAAGGTTTTGCTTCATTATACTACACATTTCTATATCATTTAAATTCAGTACAATACACAAACAGTGATTCAATTCTCTTACCCCAGGCTTACACTGCATACTTGACAAAATCTGGTTCAACCCAGTACTGAGCATTTACTGTGTACTAAGTCCTGCCTAGGGGCAGAGATAGATGGGACATCATTCCTGCCCCCAAACCTCATGGTCTGCAACCAAGGATATCATCACCCAGCTTGATCACTGTCCTTGGTTTCAACAATTTGCTCTGAAAAACTGTTGGCTTTTTTCAAAAAACAGAATCTTTTTCAACAAGCAAAACCATAGAAAATTCTCTTGGGTGGTGGGTGGGGGACAAATAAATGCCTACTTGCCTCTGAAGATAGTTCCAAGAGAATACCAAAAGTCTTCGGAAAAAGATAGCCAATAAAATAAGTCCTTGGTTGCCAAAAAGGCTTGGATGTGGACTATCTTTTATCTGGTGTATAAATTCTGCACCACACAAAAAAATTGGTCATTCTGATTTCCTTAAAACTGGAGTTTTTAGTTCTATCACAACTCCTTTTTCTTAAAACAAATATTTTTGTTGCCTTTACATTGCCTTTACTATACTGAACTGAAATTCACAGAGAGTATAATACCTATAAAACATTTCTAAAAATCAGTACATTGCTCTGAACGTCTTGTAAGGAAGAAAAAAAGATATGATTTATAGTACAATATGCATTTCAATTCAAAAGTGCTCAGATGATTAAAGAAGACAGTGAGAAGTCAAATATATGCCCCTACTTTTAACGAATACGTCCGGGTTTCAGAAGTGTGAGACAACGCTCAACAGAAAGTTGTTGACCATTTTGTTTAATATGTGCTATTTCCCAAAAAAAGGGCTAAAAAGGCATACATAAAATTTCTGCAAATAAAAACAGCTATAAGTAAAGGCCGGTGCAATTGTGCGGCACTACTGATTCAGATCCCAAGCATGGTACTGCCATTGATGATGTAATTTTCCAAAATGGTGGACAACTCTTAGTAAAGTGATAGAGGCTTGCTTTCATTTATGCAGTACCATTCCTGGTAAGCTTGATGGCTATTAAAACCATACTGGTATTTGTGTTTATGTGGGAGAAAAAGAGTGAGGATCTATGGTAAGGTGATGAAAAATAAGTTCTCACCTATAGTAAATGTATTTTAGGACTTTTTAAAAAGAGTTTACTATTCATTTGAAAGAGAGAGAGAGAGCACAAGTGGAGGGAGGGGCAGAGGGAAAGGGAGAGGGAGAAGCAGACTCCCCACTGAGCAGGAAGCCTGATGCAAGGCTCCTCTCTGTCCTAGGACCCTGGGATCATGACCTGAGTGAAAGGCCAATGCTTCACAGACTGAGTCACCCAGGTGCCCCATGGTGGGACATTTCAAATCCTCAGGGGATACAAGACAACTCTTGCCCCACAGGCCTGCCTCACAGGGGTCCCCCAAACCAGTAGGACATGAGATTTCCACCTCCACCTCCACACCCCTGCAATCCTTATGAAAACCAAAAGTGCCCTCTTAAGAAAACATCCCCTAAGGACGGTACTGTCCCTTTTGAGAAGAACTTCCTTAAAGTCACAGCTCCTTAGGAGAACTTCAGGTCTCTCAGACATTTTGGGGGGGGTTACTGCAATGCCCAGTCTGTACTCTACCACCCAGCTGGGAATCCAAGGGGTAGCAGCAGAAGAAATGACATTAGCTCCAGAAAAGAACAATCCTGCCCCTCTGAGTGATAGGCTTAACCTCAGGCAGTTGGTGAAACTCCAGCTCCAAAGAGCACACAGTACTGGGGAAATACATAGTGACAGCAGGAAACTAGGCCAACAGATGACACGGACAGAGAGGCCCTGTAAGACACAATAGGGCATGCGAGAACAGGAAGGTGAGCTGCAGCCACAGGAAAACACGAGGGTGTGCGGCAGGATTCCACCTACAAGACAAGGCCCCAGTTGTTGGAGAATCACAGTGTAAGGACACTTCCAGAAATTCAGAGGGGAGAGAGAGAGAGGGAGAAAGGAGGGAGAGAGGGAGATGAGTAGAGAGGATAGAGGGTATTGGTTAAGAATTTGGGCTTTAGGATTACACAGGTTCAAATCCCAGCCCCTCCAGTGATAAGTGTGACTTTGGGCTGGTTGTATTATTTCCCTTTGATTCAGTTTCTTCATCTATAAAATGGGCACTAATGATAGTCTCTATCACGTGGAGTTGTTCTGGGCGTGAGACAAGATCATAGGTAATATGCTGAGCATGGTACCTGAGGGGCCTGTGAGCTGGTCCAGCGCGGGACTGTAGTTTTGTTCCCCTTTCTCTGGAGCACTTGATGCTAAGCAGGTACAGATCAACCTGAGTTGATGAACTCACTGGGAAGGTCTTGGAAAAGGTACTATTCTCGCTATCAACGATGATACAGAGTAAAGGAACCAGACGCTGGAGCCGGGGTAGGAAGTGGGGACTTGGTTTCTACACTGGCACACAAGATCACAGGCAGTACCGTTCACAAGAGGAAACCAGGTCAGCCTAGTAGCTGAACCAAGGCTCCTGAAACCTCTGAGCGAGGAAGGCAATGGTCTCAGTGCCTGGGGGCCATCGAGGTCCTAGGAGAAAGTCGCGCCAGCCCACCATGGCAGAAAGAGAACTGAGGGGCCGGACAGCCAGTGGGCACCATGGCGCACTGGGAGGAGGCCTTGGCCAGACCCAGGGGAGCCCTCTGCTGGCTTGCAGACCTGTGGCCCCACAACAGGAAGGGCGGGCCTGCCTTCTCCCCTCTAGGAACTGGACAAGGCAAAACTAAACGGGAGCCATACAAAGTAAAAGGAAAGTAGGCCAGCCCTGGCTCCTTCCCCCTTACCAGCTCCATATCACGTCACTCTTCCCTTTGTGTTCTGAGCTCCAGCCACACTGGCCATTTCCTTGTTTCTCGAAAATGCGAAGCTCCCCCACCCACATCCCTACCACCCACTCTTCGCCTGGCTAATTGCTGCTCACCCTCCAGGTCTCGGTTCAAACATCACTTCCTCAGAAAGGCTGTCCCTGAACTCCCAGGCTAGGTGCGGGGCTCTCCCACTCACTCTCATCATTGTCAGTTCTCACCTTTTGCGTCTTCACATCTCACGCAACTACAATCAGCGTTGGTGTAGGATTCTGCTCAGTGTCTGTCTCTCCCGCTGGAGTGGACAGTCCAGAGGGTAGACGCTACCTGGAGTCCATTACCCCATATCCTCTGCTAGGCAGCCCAGTGCCTGGGACATGGTGAGCCCTCCGGAGATGTCGGTGGAGAAGAAGTTGGATGGGAAGAGGGAAGGAGCCCCAAAATTCAGAGTGGGGTTACTGGGTTTGTCCTCAGAGATAACCAGATCCATAGACTAACTCCACTCTTAGAAAAACCAGGCCACCAACATTCCTGATTGAATATTCATTTTGCAGTAACTTCTCACCCTATTTCAAGGCCTAGCTCACAGTGAAGATTTATGCCATCCTCTCCTCTCAGACGCAAATGACCGTGGTGGAAAATACCTTGATTTATCTCCCTCTCCTCCCTGCTGTCCAGCAAGATGCCATGAGTGATGTCAGGTGCACCATCCCTTTGATCTTGCTGGTGAAAAAATATATTTGGTACAGAATCCAGGCAGAAGTGAAAGCTGAAAAGTAGATTTCTCTCCACCTCCTTAAATCCTCCACTCTCCCACCACCACCACACAAACAAACCCCTGCCAAGCTAAAACCTGCCAAGCAAGACACCTGAGCACCATTTTCTGGCTCATGGGCAAGACATCAGTTTATTTCCAGAGATATTTTTCAGTGTTTGTTTTTCCTCCTGCATCATCCCTGTTGGGAAGCTCAGATCCTTGTAGGTGCTCATGGGGCATAGGCAGAGAATACGTAGCCCTGGACGTCCAGCTCTTGTTGAAGGCACAGAAATAGCACTTTCCCAGCATTTGGCTTCTGATAGCTAATTATCCCCTCTGGTCCCTGAACTCCCCGTTCTGAGCCAGCAACTATGCTGCCGTGCGCTTTGCCTACATGATCCTATCTAATCCTCCCAACAGCTCTATGGGAACAGATATTTTTCTTGTCTCCATTTCACAGATGAGGACAACTGAAGCAAGTTGAAGTAACTTCCCAGACCCACGTGACCAGTGAGAGGCGATAGTAGGTGTCAACTCAGGTCTCTTTGCCCTGGCAGCCTGATCTCTTAAATGCCACACTTTATTGCAAGAATAATCGCTGCTTATAAATGCTACTTACGGAGTACTTTGACAGGTTAGTTTGTTAATGGACTAGCAGTAGCAACAATAGCAATGAGAATAATTGTAGCTCAGTGTTCAATGAATGTTACCTGCTGTTGTTATTGTTGTTGTTATATTTTTAGCCTTGATTTAAAAATATCATCTTAAAGGGAGGGAGAGGCCATCCCTCTGAAGACTCTTCTCTCCTCTTTGGCCTCTGCCTGGGCTCTGGTCACAGAAGCAGGTGTATGTGTGACCAGGTCATCTGTCAGTTGAGGTGGCCACAACCCAGTTGCTCAGTTCCCCCTGGGTCAAGGGTGTACCATCACATGGGCCCCAGAAGCACCCAAGCGGGATTTGAGATGCACCCATAAAGGTGACAAACCCCAGCTTCTATTACCAGTTCCTAGAACTAGGCTGTTTCCCCACGTACAGTCCTGTTATGATTCATACGGAGTGAGAGCTGAATGACAAGTTCAAGTCTTTCTTTTTTTAAATATGCTGACCCAAAGAGACCTGGGGAATGCGGATGGGGCATGTTTAATAGCAGAAGACTCCTTTAGAAAACCTGGAGTGACTTCCAAGAGAGAAAAAATTTGTATATATATATATATATATCAAAACCAGCTTGTAATGGCAAACACAATCCTTTCTTTCATGATTTTCTAACTATGACAATTCTCTATTATAAAGAAGCTGGTCATCCAGGTGGTAGCTCAGCAGCTCACATACGAGGGGAGGCAATTCGTGCATGGGGGGGACTCTGGGGTGGGGGCCATTCAGACCTCCGTTCAAATTCTGGCTCTCCTACTTATTAGCTGAAAAACTTGAGGCAAGCTTTTTGTGATTTCTCTGAGCTGATGTAAGATAGTCATGTCCATATCCACCTGATAGACTTCTTATGGGGGTTAAAAAAAAAACTCAAGTACTTCAAGTGAACAGAGGAAGTAGGGTATAGCGGTGAAGGCCATTAAGTCTGCAACTAGACCTGAAATAAAATCCCAGTTCAACCACCTCCTAAGACTTTGGATGGTGGCTTGGGTTCTTTGAGCTGCATCCATGGGAAAGCCACCTACTTCCAAGGGTTGTGTAAGAATTGTGTGTGATGGTATCAGCAATGTCCTTAACTCAGTGCTGGCACTTGACGAGGGTCTCCAAAAAAGGTAGTGCCACCTATTAGGTGTGGGCAGGGCCAGACCCTGGGCTTCTCTATGATCTGGCCGGCAGTCTGAAGTGAATTCCCCAGGCAGGAGTCGGGCAGCAACTGAGAACAGGCTATGAGGTCTAACGTGGAAGAAAGAACCGCATGTCAGTGGACCCTTCTCTGCTCTACCCCGGAGCTCTCCTAAGACCTGCTTGCCCCATATTTCTACCCCACCAACTGGATTCTTAAGTTTGGGCTCTTAGGACATTTATCAGTGTGGCTATCAGCAACAGCTGAGGGAAGGGCTAAATTTTAAATTGATGCCAATATTTCTTATGGAGATGAGGCTAATAAAAAATCTGGTGGCATGAGAGTCATACGACATTTTGCCTCAACCCTACGATAATGGAGAGTTGCTTCAAAGACAGCTTGGCCACACTCCTTTTCTAGGTAAATTTAGTCCTGGATATAGTTGCAGGTCAGCACACCTGCTCTTTTTTCCTTGCCACAAAGTGGGCACTCTTCCTGGTTAAAAAGGGATCTTTGGTTGACGTCAGTAAGGAATTCAGTGAGTAGCCAATTGGATCATGGAAATCCTAATTGTAGCAGGGCTGACGGTTGATGAACTTCTGCCTTCCCCAAAGGACTTTTTAAAACACTTATTGTGACATTCCACTCTGTAACTGAACTTGCTGGATAAACAGGTGGGCCAAGTATAGTCAGTAGGACTTTGGAGTCTGATGTATACCTGATGCCACATTTCTTATCTGTGAAACAGGACAAGAAAACCTGCCTCGTACGTTTCATGGGAAGATTCAGGATGGTTTTCCCCCTGCACCTCTTCACGCTCAGCTCTCCCTTCCAGGAGCCTGGGGCGGCCCACACTGTTAGTTTTCTACTCAGCTGTGATTCCATACTCCTTGTATCTCAGAAACAAGATCCTAGTTTGGTTCACTCTCCTTTAAGTGGCCATGTTCTTTGTTTGGGGGTACAGGAGGACTGGCCCCCTAGGCAGTCTTAGGGAAGGAATCTTGTTTCATTTAAGCCAGTCCTGGCAGTCGCCATCCTCCCCAGCAAGCGTGTAGTTTAGACTAGAGTGCACGATATAGTTCTGGTCAATGAAATGGGGAAAATCTGCTTAGGAGCCTCCGGGAAGTTTTTTTGTTGCCTTAAAAAAGGGATACGAGACAGGTATGAGTCCCTTTCTATCTCTGAGCATTGTCATCCGTATGCAATAACTGAAAGAAGGCAGACATCTTTATTTTTTGTAAAGGTTTTATTTATCTATTTGTCAGAGTGAGAGAGAGAGAGAGAGTGCGCCCACAAGCAAGGGAGCAGTGGCAGGCAAGGGGAGAAGCAGGCTCCCGACCTAGCAAGGAGTCTGATGCAGAATTCGATCCCAGGACCCTGAGATCATGACCCGCGGAAGGCAGATGCTTAACTGACTAAGCCATCCAGGCACCCCAAAGGCAGCCATCTTTAGACCATGAGGAGAGCCATCCTACAAGGTTAAGTCAACAAACTGAGAACGGCTGGGCAGAATATAAGAGGAACATGGGTATTGGATGCTATGTCTGGCCAGTGAATGAATTAAGCTAGCAACTCCCCGATATTTGGGATCTTTGTTAAATAAAATAATAAATCTCTTTGTTTTAGCCACTTGTGGACAGTTATTGGTAATCAAAGGTGTCCTCCATGGTGGTTGTCAGGGCTGTTAGCAGTTATTTGCGTTCTCACTTTCAAGGCACATGATAGGACTGCACTTCCTACCTCCTTTGACATAAGGTATTCATATTTGGCTTGCTTTGGTCAATGAAATGCGAGTGGAAGTGCTGTGTATCATTTTCAGGCAAAGGTTTGTATGTGCCAGCATGGTTTTCCACACTCTCCTGCCCACTTGGGCCATCAATGAAATATAGATGGAACCTCCACCAATTTGGGTTCCCCAGTGACTGCAATGAGCAGAGCTCCTGCAGCGAAGATTATACCACAGCATGAGCAAGAAGTAGACTTGATTGTGTTAAACAATGAGATTTGGGGGATATTTGTTGCTGCAGCCCAATCCAGACTTTCCTAACTGATACACACTGATACATTCAAATGAAAGAATAGAGACTCTGACAGAGAAGGTGATAGAAGGTATAGAGATTTACCAACAAAATGTTAGCCTTCATGCTGTGAGAAGTCTGATTATTTCTAAATAATTCATTCTAAGACCAGACTATTGTACAGAATTCTTATGTCCTGCCCACACTGCCTTTAAGAATCATGCCTCATCCCTCAGTGGAACTAGACAGAGAAGGCACACTAGGAATTAAATGAAACAAAGGGCTAGACCTGGATGGAAGCATGAGAGCCATGACCTGAATGGACGCAGGGAGCCTAGGAGATGGAGACAAGAAAGGGAAACTTTCAGAGAGGTCCCATTGGGCTCCTAGAGTGTTGAGATGCAAGGCCTACTTAAGTGGCTGGACATGGATGGACTAGGGTAGAGAGCCTGCCCCTAATTCCTCTGTCATCACTTAGAATTAAAATGTTATAGTCTGGGTGGTTCAGTCAGTTAAGCATCTGCCTTCAGATCAGGTCATAATCCCAGGCTCCTGGGATTGGGTCCCTCATCAGGCTCCCTGCTGCTCCCTCTGCCCCTCCCGCCTGTTGATGCTCTCTCTCACTTGCTGGCTCTCTCACAAAAATAAATAAATAAATAAATAAATAAATAAATAAATAAATAAATAAATCTTTTTAAAAATTAAAAAAAAATTAGCCACCCAAACCCAAAGCAGACAACTCTTCCAGTTATGATGTATAAAGTTTGGCCAAGATTAAGTCCCTTCACTTATAAATGATGTATCAGGTTGCTAGGGCTGCCATAACAAAATGTGATAGCCTGGGGGCTTAAACAATGCAATTTTGTTTTCTCAGAGTCCTGAAGGCTGGAAGTTCAAGATCAATGTGCCAGCAGGCTTGGCACATTTTACCTTAATCACCTCTCTCAAGGTTCTGTCTCCATATACAGTCACATTCTGAGTTACTAGGGGTTGGGACTTCATCATAGGAATTCAGGGGTTGGGGATGGGAAGACACAAGTCAGCCCATAAGAGATGGTAACGTCTTTCCTTTCCACAATAATGGTAATAATGCAAAGATTATATATGTAAGGTGCCTGGCACTTGGTCATTTCAGTAAAAGGTAATTTTTAGTACTGTTGGGTTGTTTGATCCGCTACAAGCTCATAAATTCCCTGAGGCCAGGCTCTATGTTCTTGTGCTCCTTTGTGACCTATAAAGTCCAATGTTGTATCATACACATGGCACTCAAAAAATACAGTGCAGTGGTTAAGAGAACGGGCTTTAAAAAATTTATTTATTTATTAGAGAGAGAGAGAGCATGAGTTGGGGTGAGGGGCAGGGGGAGAAGCAGGCTCTCCACTGAGCAGGGAGCCCGATCCCGGCACTCCAGGATCATGACCTGAGCCAAAGGGAGACGCTTAACTGACCAAGCCACCCAGGTGCCCCTAGCACGTGGGCTGTAGAGCCAAATACCATCAAGCTCAGATTCTAACTTTGTCGTTTAGCGGCTGGGTAACTTCGGGCAAGGTACCGAAATTGTCTATGACGGTGTCCTCGGTAGAGTGGGCCCACTGTGCCTGTCTGCATTAGTTTCCTCTGGCTGCTGCAACCGGTTACGACACGTTTAGTGGTGTAAACAACACAAATTCATTACCTTTCAGTTGTGGAGGTCGGAAGTCCAAAATTAGTCTCACAGGGATAAAATCAAGGTGTCTGCTGGGCTGTGTTCCTTCTGGGGGCTCTAAGGGAGAATCTGTTTTCCTACTTGGAGAGGCCACCTGCATTCCTTGGCTCATGACACCTTTCCATCTTTAACTCCAGCAACTGCATCACTCCTGGCCTCTGCTCTTGGCATGGCATCTCCTTCTCTGACTCCCCTGCCTCCCTCTGTCACGTACAAGGACCCTTGTGACAACAGCAGGATTACCCAGGATTAACTGTCATTTCAATGCCAGCTGATTAGTAACTTTAATTCCATCTGCAACCTTAACACCTCTTTGCCATATAACTTAACATATCACAGGTTCTAAGGAGTAGGACATGGACAAAATTGTGGGGGTCATTCTTTCCCCACTGTGTTACTCCTCAGAATTGTTATGAAGGCCAAATGAAATAATATATGTAAAGTGTTTAGGGCCCTGGTTGGCACAGTGAGTAATCAATAAATGACGTTCTTTGCTTTTTAAGACCTCATTTGGTGAAATTACTCATTGAAGGTCATTACCATTTGGGAAAACATGGGCTGGTACAAAAGAGTTACTTTGAAATTTAGGCAGAATGTGTTTTGGTATAGTGATGTCTGGGATCACAGCATCTTTGAGAAAAAAAAAAAAAAAAGAAAAGAAAAGAAAAAAGAAAAGAAAAGGCTATAAATCATCAAAGCCAACTCTCTAATTTTACCAAAGAGCTTACTGAGGCCCGAAGATGTCTCTAAGCGGCAGAATAAGGACTAAAAGCTAGATTTTGAGTATGACACAAAAGTTTAATGTGCAATCAGGAGGCAATATTTTAATAGTTATTTTTTACTACTTTTCTCTTCGTAATCCAGGAACACTAGAATCTGGATGGCGGTCTAGATCTGTCAGTAAAATCATAATTTCTTGCATTTATATGGCATTGCTCTCCTAGTGAAGTAAAAAAACCTTACACAGAACCTTCCCCTAGGAATAAGGTCCCAGTTGTTCATGAATAGTGACCATTTGTTTTTTGGCGTGATGGGCAGTATTTCCTTTGGATTCCACTCTCCAACCCCCTTCCATGGTAAACACTCAGTCCATTGTCTCCAACCTCTTCTCAAGGATGGCCACATGATCCAGGCTTGACCAGTCAGAGGCTTCCCTGGGATTTTTGTAAGAGTCGTTAGAAAAGATGGCTTTCAGAGCCCAACCCTGGGGTCACAAGCAGTTGTCTCATTTATTACCTAAAAAAAAGAGAAGCATAGGGGCACCTGGGTGGCTCAGTCAGTTAAGTATCCGACTCTTGATTTCAGCTCGGGTCATGATCTCAGGGTCCTGGGATGGGGCCCTGTGTCGGGCTCTCCACTCAGTGGGGAGTCTGCTTGTCCCTCTCGCTGTGCCCCTCCTCCCACTCATGCTCTCTTTCTCTCAAATAAATAAATAAAATCTTTAAAAAAAAAAAGACAGAAGCATAATGAGATCATCTGGGCCCCTCAAAAAGGCAAACACCTAGAGACACTTATTCATAAGAGCCAAAATAAAACTTTTTCTTTTTTTGTTTAAACCAATTTCATCTGAATATCTGCAACTTGTATTTAAAAGAGTCCTCACTTCTTAATTTTTTTTTAAGAAAAAAAGAGAGTGGGGAGCAGAGGGGTAGGGGGAGAGGAAGAGAGAGAGAATCTTAAACAGGCTCCATGCCCAGCACAGAGACTGACTGGCAGAGCTCCATCTCACAACCCTGAGATCATGACCTGAGCCGAAATCAAGAGTAGGATGCTTAACTAATTGAGCTGCCCAGGTGCCCCTTTAAATTTCTAATTGAAGTATAGTTGACATGTAATATTATATCAGTTTCAGGTATACAACATAGTGATTGGACAATTAAATATATTACAAAATGCTCACTACAAGAAGTGTATTCACTATCTGTCACCATACAAATTATCACATTATTATTGACTGTCTTACCTATACTGAACTTATTTATTTTGTAACTGGAAGTTTGTATTTCTTAACCCCCTTCACCTATTTTACCTATCCCTCACCCCCTCCCTCACTAATACATCTGTTATCAATATAAAGCCTTATTTTTAAATTTAATCTTTAATGGAAATGACTTAAAAATTGGAAAGTTTCAGTTCTTAGTAAGTGATTTATGAAATAATACCAAAAGAATTTAGAGAGCCATTTATTTTTAAAACTTTAAGTGTGGTAATCCTTGGCAAATTAAAGAGCTACGTTTTGTTGTGACTAAATCCTCCTAAATGATATAAGCTGGGAATATGAGTGTGCATTCAGTTATTTTAAAGATATTTACTGTGCACTTCCTATATGCCAGTACTTCTAGGACCAGGGAGGCAATCAAGGTTCATTCTCCTTTTTTTTACTTGAGTAATTTATGTTCACTGTAGTAAGTTAGAAAATACAGACACAAAGTTAGTAAACTAAAATTACGTATAATTCAATCATCCAAAGAGTTACTATTACTATTTTGGTGTATACTGATCCAGACTTTTTTCTCTGTACAGATAATAAAAATTATTATTGATTATGCATCTCAACCATGCTAAGCATTAGGCTCAGAGCTTTCTGTGGATCATTATTTCCTTTATCCTCACATTAATTCAATGGAGAGTGACTTTCATTATCCTGATTTTATAGTTTGAGAAACTGAGACACGGCAAAGTTAAGGAACTTGTCCTGGATCACACAGCTAGTACATGGTGGTGTTTTGTTAAATAAAATAGTCTTTTATTATTTGAATACAAAAAATAGGGTCAAAGTCTTCTGTATCTTGCTTTCTTTGCTCAAAAACATATCTCAAAGATATTACCATGTAATAAACCTATTATTTCATTTTTAAACACTGCAGTGTATTCTAAAACAGGTGAACTTCAAGTCACTCAAACCAAATGCTAATGTGGACTTTAGGCTGGTTCTCATTTTTCCACAACTGTGGTGCCCATAGTCCAGGATAGGCCTGGTGGTTTCCATGAGCGTCATTTACACAGCACTTCACAATCCATCACTCACTGTCCCTACACCATGAGCTCTATCTTCTAGCCACCCTGATCCATTGGCCCTTCCCTGATAAGGCATGACCTTTCACATGGCTACATCTTTAAACAAAGTGCTTCTTCTATTCTTCTGCTAGGGATTCCCAACCTTCAGATGTCACCTGTCCCATTTCCTGATTCCCGGCCTGGTGCTTTATCACCCAAGCTAGCCTCTTGGTTCTCCTGCAAGATAAATAGAGAAAGACCATGCCACTACCATGCCTAGTGCATTATACTCTCATCATTCTCAGATGTGTTTCTAGAGTGCAAGGCATTTCTTATTTGTCTCGGAAACCTTGATGCCTACCAGTGTGCCTGGCACACAGGTCAGCAATTGTTTGCTGAATTAAAGGAAACTGAATTAGGATGGAATTAGAGGGCATTACGCTAAGCAAAATAAGTCAATCAGAGAAAAACAATTATCATGATCTCACTCATAGGTGGAATTTAAGAAACAAAACAGAGGATCGTAAGGGAAGAGAGGAAAAAATAAAACAAAATGAAATCAGAGAGGGAGACAAACCATAAGAGACTCTTAATCATAGGAAACAAACTGAGGGTTGCTGGAGGGCGGAGGGGTAACTGAGTGATGGGCATTAAGGAGGGCTGTGTTGTAACGAGCACTGGGTATTATATAAGACTGATGAATCACTGACTGCTACCTCTGAAACCAATATATATTACGTTAATTAACTGAATTTAAATTTAAAAATAGGGAAATGAATTATCGACAATAGCAGCCATAGCAGTGGTGATAGCTGTTTTCTATCCAGCATTTACTCTGCTCTAGGCACTATGGCTAATTGTCTTATGTGGGTTATTTTAGTTAACACACATCTATGTAAAGCAGTATTCTTATTGTCTCCTTTCCTGGATGAGAAAACTGAATCTTTGAGAGATCAATGAACTTCCCCAAGATCACCCAACTAATAAATAAAAGAACTAGGATTTGAGTACAGTCCAAGCGCAAAACCCATGCCCTTAATCATCATACACGAAGCTTCCTGCAACACTATGACCTGTATCTGTTCTTTGAACAAATATTGACTGAGCACCTGCCATAAGCTGGCCCTGGACACAGAGCAAGACATACATACAGTCCTTGTCTTCCAGAAACTGACAATATAATGAATCAAATCAAATGTGAGAGCATCAGAATCACCTAGAGTGCATGTTGAAAGTGCAAATTTCCTAGCTCTGGTGATTCTGAAGCAAGATACCTGGGGTAGAGCCCAGGAATCTATTTATACAAGGTCCCAGGCAGCACTGACATTCAGCCAGTAGGCACGGGCATGGCCCCACTGAATGTTAAAATATGGACATTATTTCCAAACCAGTTGGTAAACATACATGGCTCCCAGATGCCCTGCGTGTGGGTGACCAAATGTCCTGGGTTTGCCTGGGAATGTTCCAGTTTCAGCAATGAAAGTCTGACATCTGGGGGAAAGCAGAACAGTTGTTTACCACATCTGAGTGTCCCCTGCCACTCCAGTTCATGCTGATCTTTCCCAGATCTGCCATGGTTCAGAGATTACGGGGTTAAAACCCTGCATAGGATGGGCCTCTCTGATCATAAGAGCTGTCAGTTCTGATGAGAGGAGGTCCTTGCCTTTTCTGTTGTTAAATATTTTGAATATCACCTCTGGCCCAAGTGATTCTGATGCAAGTGGCCCACAGATCACTCTATGAGAACTATTAGTCCAATTGCCTGATGCCAGAGTAGGCATTGAGAAGATTTTTTTTTTTTTAATGTAATGCTGGAAACATTTATACGATGCTGAGCAGGCCAGGAACCCTAAGAACACAACACAAATTAGCTCATTTAGTCCTCACTATGATACTAGGGAGATACTGTTACTATCCCCATTTTACAGATACAGTCACTGACTGAGGCAGAACAGGATTTGAATACAGCTTGGCTCCAGAGTCTGTCCAGCAAGCAAGCCAAGACACACGCTCCCATATGGCAGACCCAAGCTCTTGGTTACAGCCAAAGCCTCAGAAGGTTCTGTCCCTCAGCGACACAGCTGGAGCCACTGTCTTGTTCTGAGCCCCCACGGTCTAGACATGAGCCAGGGAGACACCATGCAAAGGCTCGGGGCCCGAAGGCAGCCCTGAATTCTTCCTTCTGGTAATTGCTGCTGGAGGAGCTGTTTTCAGTCCTCACAGAGGTTCTCCTCACATGGCAGCAAACTCTGAATATCAACCATATTTAGGAGAGAGGGATTGAAGCATATGTCAGAGCCAGAGAGAGGAACCAAGTGACAGCCTTCTTCTGGGAAGGAGTGTGAGTTTTTTACAGGCAGGGCTGCTTTTTTCAGTGAACTTCTCTTCTTCGTTTTGGAGTCCACCTGTTACCAGACCAGATGGCCCCCCGCTAGCCTTTTCTTTTACAGGCTTCAAATAAAAATGCAACACCCTCAGGGATTTAACCAAATTCCACCCACTGACACTAGCTCCCGCTTTACCCAGGTGCTCTTAAAGTCATAAAATTTGACACCTACACAAGATGACATTCACGATTGGGAAGAGGAGGCCCAAGTGGGTGCTCAGACGTTCATTGAGCCTCTCAATAAGTACTTAGTGGGCTCTCCCCGGGCACCAAGCCTCAGGCTGGGTTTGTGGACACGGAGGAGCGAGGCGGCAACGGCCTCTGCCCCTCACGGAGTTCGCAGTCCAGTGCCCACCGAAATAGGGCTGTTCATTTTCATCGAGAGAGGTGTTCTGAAGGAAAAGGAAGTGTGACTTGAGGGTCTTTGCCAGAGGAGTGGGACCTATTGGCAATCTGGGAGGCCTTCACCTAAAGGTGATCCATGAGAGCTGTGACCGGGAGGAAAAAAGCAGGTGCTGGCTCAGAACGAGGGGAGGGAACAGATATTCCGAACACAAGGCTCTGTGTTTGCCAAAAAAGCCTGAAAGCTGGGACAGGGCGCAGGGAGCTACAGAGGAAGGCCAGCGTGCTGGAACTTGCCGGCCCTCCTGAGCCACATGGCCCTTCTCCGGAGGGCACAGCAGCATTCCAAAGGGCACAGTGACCCGGTGAGATCTGCATTTTTAAAAGACTCTTTTGACCTACGGCTAATCAGTAGCAGAGGCGGAGCTGGGCCTTGAATTCAAGTCTCCCTGTCCAGTATTCTGTCTGAACAGCCCAGCTGGGGAGCCCTGGTCTCAGCACGTGTGTTTGAGGAGCCTCGTCCCACGTATGTGCAAACCCTTGGCGAACGTCTGCATCTTCTGCACTGTCAGAGGGACAGAGAGCTCAAAATGCAGGCCCACATGAATGGCCTGAGCAAAACCCCAGCTGCCTTCTAAGCTGTGTGGTCTTAGGAAAGTTAATTAGCTCTTTGGGCTTCGGTTTCTCGTCTGTAAAATGAAACTAAAAATCCACTTCAGATCCCAGTTATGACCATTTAAAGTGATAACGTATGTCATGTGTCTGACCTAAAACCAATACTCAATAAGTAGGAACTCTTCTAATTGGAATTCTCTTCTCTGAGGAGGAGTTAACAATTTTTCCCAAAGTTTTCTGTACATGTTCTTTGACGGTCTTCCAAGATGAAAGGCACCACTATGTTTTGTTTTCTCAGAGAGCCTTCTTTAGTCTTCTTAAGGCTCCTCCCTCCCTGGCCATGGGAACTAATCCCGGCCTGGCCAATCGTAGCACTCCAACCCCCCTAAGGGCTGGGTTATTGATTCACAGAGGACCAATGATAATCATGGCCTGGGATCCATATACAGGTGCTGTGAGCACAACGTTGTCCCTTTCTCACAGTTGAGGATGCTGGCAGCTGTGTTAACCAGAGGCCAACACCCAGGGAGAAATTAAAAAAGCAGATCCGAGAGGCAGATGAACAGAGAGGGAGTTTGGGCAGCATGAAGTTGCTGGGTCTAGCCCCTGAAGTCATGGTTGTCGCAGCTTTTTCTTTTTTTTTAATCAATTCTGTGAACTACCTCAACAGCCCTGCAAGTTTCTCAAGTCACTAAATCCCCATCTTGCTTTAGCAAAGTTGAGAGGAGTTTTGACACTTGCAACCAAAAGAGTTCTGATAAATCGTCTATTTGCCAGGGTCACAGGCAATTCTGAATCATCGACTTAGATGTGTTCAAAGAGACCTCAAAAGGTCATCCAGGACAGCAGCTTCAAAACAAAATAACCCTGGTTTTCAGTAGCAAATCTTCTTTTCAATCTTCAGGAACCCAAATATATAACACAGTTGAAAGAGGAAGTGCTCGTGTAGCTGCAAGAATGTAGGGACCCTCAGCCCTGCTTTCCATCTCCTGATTCTGTCCACCTCCCCTGCATCCAGCTGAAAACAATCATCTGGTCCAACTTCCTACGTCAGGAATCACCTTGACCGCATCTTTGACACCTGGTCCTCAAGCCTCCCACTGAACACGTCCACAGCAGCAGCTGAGGAAGCCCCGAGGCAGTCCACTTCCTTTTGCAGACTTCTCTGATAGCAGCATGGTTCTTCATCGGCCTCCTGGTAACATTCACCCATGGGTCTGAGGCCTTTGGGGTGAAACAAGCTAATTAAATACACCTTTCCTATGGCAGCCCTTCCTAAAAGACAATTTTCATGTCCCACTTAGTTCCTGGCTTATACAGCCTTAGTTCCTTCTGACTGTTCCTCATGGGACCTCATGTCCAGCTGGTGAGATGCCTAAAATAGGCAGACTGCTGTACAAGGTGTGATTTAAGGAGGGACAGAGAGACAGAAGGCTTACAGAAAGTGTTTATTGAAACACACACATGCACACACAGGTTTATGGCACCCCCATTACTTGCCATGTGGGCCATTCTCCCTGTGCCAGGCACTGCACAGGGCTTGCACACCTCCTCTTTCTCCTTCAGCCCTCAAAACACATCCATGAATTTGGGGAGGATTTCTATCTTAAAAGATGAGGCCCAGAGGAATTAAAGTACCTGGCTCAAGTTCAACAGCTAATATTTGGTAAGACTGGGATTTGAACTCAGGTCTCACCTGACTCCAAAGCCAGGGGTTTTAGGTGTATTTCTATTAGAAAACATGGCTCTTTGCTGTTGGCCATCCAGCCCTGGANTGTGGGCCATTCTCCCTGTGCCAGGCACTGCACAGGGCTTGCACACCTCCTCTTTCTCCTTCAGCCCTCAAAACACATCCATGAATTTGGGGAGGATTTCTATCTTAAAAGATGAGGCCCAGAGGAATTAAAGTACCTGGCTCAAGTTCAACAGCTAATATTTGGTAAGACTGGGATTTGAACTCAGGTCTCACCTGACTCCAAAGCCAGGGGTTTTAGGTGTATTTCTATTAGAAAACATGGCTCTTTGCTGTTGGCTATCCAGATGATAGAATGGAGCACTGAAAGGATAGCATAGTGCAGATAAATTTTTGCAGGCTTTATATCACTGTGGTCAGGACTCAAGGCAGACACCTCCTTTGCAGGTAAACCTTGGAGAAAATTCTCTTTTTTAATTTGTGTTTTTAATTGAAGCATAACTGACATACAATATCCTATTAGTTTTGGGTGTTCATCATAATGATTTGATATTTTTATACGTAATGAAATGATCCCCATGATAAGTCTAGCCACCATCTGTCATCATATAAAGTTATTACAATATTATGGACGAGACTCCCCATGCTGTACATTACATCCCAGTGACTTGTTTATTTTATAACTAGAAGTTTGTATCTCTTAAGCCCCTTCACCTATTTCTCCTGTTCCGCACCGCCCCTCCCCTCTGGTAGCCAACAGTCTGTTCTCTGTATCTATGAGTCTGTTTCTGTTGTGTTTTGTTTGCTCATTTTTTATGTTTTTTTAGCTTCTACATATGAATGAAATCATACAGTATTTGTCTTTTGGAGACACTTCTGTTTAAACACAACATAGTTATTGCATGTTAGAGATGATTTAATCTGTTATTTGAGCAAGCAATCAAAGAAGATGTGGGGCTTTGGGGTTGGAATGATAAGGCACGACTGTCTGTGTGACCAAATTGATTGCAGTTAACCCAACTTCCCTTTTTTTCCTTGCCCATAGAGAACCTTTAAGTTCTTTCGCATCACGAACCCCACTTTGGATGCCACCAGGCTTGAGGAAGAGAATCTGGGGAGCAGAGAGGTGAAGAAACCGGCTTTGTCCCCCACCCTGGAGCTCCTGGTTTCACCAGAAAGGGAACTTGGTCTCTGCTCCCAGCTTTCCAGCTTCAGGTCACATTAGCATTCCACAGCTATGTCTGATGTTCTCTTAAAATGTGCCTTAGGGAAGCCTGGCTGGCTCAGTGCCTGGTAGAGCACAGGACTTTTGATCTCAGGGTTGTGAGTTCAAGCCCCACATTGGGTGTAGAGATTATTTAAGGAAACTTAAAAAAAAAAATCAAAGCTCAAAAGTTAAAAAAACAAAAACCAAAAAAACCCCAAAATTAAAAACAAAAGTACCAGGTATGAACCCTAGCAGTAATAGTAGCAATAATACCCCTGATGACTTTATTGAGCAATTACTAGGCACAGGCATACACATTCTCTCATTTAACATTCAACATGCCTGCCAAGCTGGTACTGCTATGATCCAATTTTAACAGACATGGTCATTGAGGTCAGGGGAAACGGGGTAACATATTGAGGTCTCTTGCCCAAGCTTGTCTGTTTGTTAAAGGCATGGCTGATATTTGAATTCTGATAGTTGACCTAGAGCCAGCGATCTTGATCTATTAAGTGGGAGAAGCAGGTTTCAAAATAGCAGAGGACTTTATTCAGCAATGAAAAGGAACAAAGCATGTTACATACAACAGCAGGGATGAGTCTCACATTATGGGAGTGCAAGAAGCTAGATAAAAATGTACACAGTGTATGATTCCATTGACTTGATACATTCGATTAATAAAATTCTAGAAAATGCAGACTGATAGATAGTAACAAAGCAAATCGGCAGTTACCTTGGCTGGAAGGGGCAGGAGGGAGAGACTTTCAAGGCAGAAGTAACCTTGGAGAGTGACAGAAGTCATTCTCTTGATTATCTGGATTGTGGTGATGGCTTCCCAGGTGTATAGAAATGTCAAAACTATGGGGCGCCTGGCTGGCGCAGTTGGTGGGGTGTGTGACTCTTGCTCTCGGGGTTGTAAGTTTGAGTCCCACACTGGGTAGAGAGATTACTTCAAAATAAAATCTAGGGGCACCTGGGTGGTTCATTGGTTAAGCGTCTGCCTTCAGCTCAGGTCATGATCTCAGGGTCCTGGGGTAGAGCCCTGCATTAGGCTCCCTGTTCAACAAGGATTCTGCTTCTCCCTCCTCCTCTGCCCCTCACCCTGCTCGTGTGCTCTCTCTGTCAAATAAATAAATAAAATCTGTATTTAAAAGTACTGTATGAGGCATGATTCTGATTCGGTTTTTAAGGGGAAAAAATGAAAACATATATAATGCGTACGTATGTAGATATATTTATATATGACTTCACATGACTCACAAGGTCCTGTGTGATCTGAAGGTCCCTGACCACCTCCCCAGCATCACTGCTCACCACTGGCCCCTGAACCCTCCATGCTGGGCACAGAGTCTGACCTTCCTTCCCTCCTTCGCCCCAGGCACTTGCTCACCTCCTAGCTTTCTTGCTTGCTTGTTTGTGGGTTGTTGGTTTTTGGTTGTTTTTTTTTTAAGATTTTATTTATTTATTTGACAGAGAGGCAATGAGAGAGGGAACACAAGCAGGGGAAGTGTGAGAGGGAGAAGCAGGCTTCCCGCCAAGCAGGGAGCCTGATGCGGGGCCTGATGTGTGGCTCCATCACAGGACTCTGGGATCGTAACCTGAGCCCAAGGCAGACGCTTAACAGCTGAGCCACCCAGGCATCCCTCTCGCTTGTTTTGACTCCCTCTGTCTGGGATACTGTCTCTACTCCTCGCCTTTCCTTGGTTTACTCCCCTTGATTCTTTAGGCCTCAGCTAGGATGTCCTCTCCTCCCTCAGACCAAAGCACTTGCCTTTCCCACCTGGTGTCGTAAACATTGAATTCTGTTCTCTGTAGTTACCTTGTAAGTTTCCTGAAGGCAAGAGGCTGTCTTCTTAACAGTAGTACCACGCCTACCAGCAGGCGCATTAAATATTCACTCGGTATGAGATTGAATGAATGACCAAAATGACATTTTAAACTCCTAGTGAATAAGAACATGTATATGCTAACATAGTAGTGTTTAAAAGCACATATGATCGATATTCTCCAATACACGGGCCAGCGTAGTGCTAGGCATGCATGTCAAAACGGCCCGTCACGTCACGGAGCAGTTCTGAATATCATAAGCAGAGTCAATCAGACCTGGTTCTACCAGTTGTCAGCTAAGTAACCCTGGGCAAGTTAGTTTATCTCTCTGAACCTCTGCTTTCCTCTCCGTGTAACCGGGACAGGGATACTCTGCCCATGTGAGGGAGTCTCAATCAGAACCCGCAGGGCAAGTGCTTGATGCTGCGAGCCCCACACCTAGGTGCCGTTACTATTTACTAGTGTCATCACTCAGACCAACTGAGTATCATCTGTCAGCCAACACCTCACATTTATTCTAGTTCTCTTCTTTTACCAGACGTTTTCATATAGTGCCTCACCTGCCCCTAGGGGAACCTTATTGGGAGGTGACATGGATGCTATTATTACTCATTTTAAAGGCAAGCTCAAACCCAGAGAAGCTAAATGACTTTACCCAAATTACCAATAAGACAAACAGTGGCACCAACGGCCCATGCTTCAGCAGTTCAGTACCCTACAGAGGCTACCTGCTGGGTCCTGCCTGCTCTTTACACATACACATGACTCAAGGCCCCTATCGACCTCCGGAGGCAAGCCCAGGTTTTCTGGTAGTTCCTGGGACGCCGTGTTCTCTCAGCCACCAGGCTGAATCCCTTTCCTACTATTTTATCACAGTTGCATCTCACCTCAGGCGGCTGATAACCTCTGTCTGCTCAGCTCCAACAGCAGGTGGAACACAGGCTCCTTTCCTCGGTCCTCTCCCCAAGCCCTCCAAAAACTCCCTGACCTAACCGAGGTACATCCCCAACACCACCCCCGCCCCGTCCCTGCATGCGCACCATCTCCCCCCACCCCCTTCTTCCTCACACTTGCTCCCCAAGACTGCCCTCCCCCTGAGCTGCTCCTTTCCCACAGAAATACTGAAATCTCCCCATCCGATTAGGCAAGACACTTTACCGTCTCACACACACACACACCCCTCAGATATCATCTGCCTTGAAGCTCAGCGCTCAGCCCAAAAAAGGCCCACCTGACCTCGTTCCCACTGCATTTGCCTCAGAGTTTGGAAGATTTGCTTTGTTTGGCTCAGCACAAAAACCTGTTCGATGGTGTATTCAATTTTACTTTTTTCCTGATATTAAAAAAAATGGACACATTTCACCTAAAACCCTGGTTTTGGGCTTCTTTCAAAACTCTGGAGAAGATGTGACAACACGGGGGCGGGGGGCGATCAAACGTGGCAGCAGCAAGCTGCCCCTCCACCAGGAGAGACTGTTCCTTTTCACTAGAATCCACCAGGATCCTGGGTTTGTGTGACTCAAAAGTCTGGCCTCTGGAAGCATTTGAGTTGTAATCCCTTCTCTGGTGATATAACCCAACTGGCAGAAGTTTTACGTCAGTCCTCTTCCTTCCCTTCTGTAAGTGGAAAGACCCAGTATAGAGATATTCATTTTTCCACTGATGTAAATTATACTACCACCCCAAATTAGATAGCAGAAACAGTTACATGCAGTTTGGTTTTAAATACATTTTCCACCCCAATGCAAAAATGTTATACAGCATATTTAGATTCTTTCCCCCTCTCACAGTAAAGGTTTTTTTTCATGACAACTAAAATTCCCATTATTCAACTGTCTGCCATGTGCTTTGAGATTTGGGGACGATTCTAGCTGATTCCAGAATTGTAGCTGAAGAAGCATAATTTCTGTCTTATGAGTAGCTTGCAGCAACATAGTCCCTAGCATATTTGATTGAACGCTCATTAATTGAATTGCTCTTTAGTTTACCATTTAAAGCTCAACGCGTATTTTCAAAGGTAGCTCCAATTCCTCGGTGGCCTGACTCCATTTTTGCTCCCTCTCCCAATTTGCAAATTAGCTGACCTTCAATTTCTTCCACTGGTCCTTACCCTGGAGCGGAGACAAACTGGTCCTAACTGTGCAAACGTTCTCACTGCTAACATTGAATATCCCTCTGATTTGTTTCACTTGAGGAGGGGCCCCGCAAACACCGTCAGAAAGGGCAGAGCAAACCCTAACGCAGCAGTTCTCAAAGTGTGGTCCCTGGACCAGCAGCGTTCCCGGTTCCACCTGGGAACCGGCTGGAAATGCAGACCCTCAGCCCCAGCCCAGACCTACTGAATCCAAATTTGAATTTTAACGAGACCCCCTGTTGATTCATAAATAAATAAATAATAAACAAAGTCATTTCTTCAGTAAAGGGGACAGTGAAGGAAATAATAGAGAGGGGGATGTGACAGTGACTCGGAAGAGGCCACTTTCTTTTTTTTAAAAATAAATTCATTTTACTTTATTTTTAAAAATGTAATTAAATGTTACTAAACATTTCTGTGTAAGTAAAACTTAGCATGCTATCATTGAACATCCACATGATTGCCAAGGTAAATACTTCATATCATGCTTCATACACATTCTGTCTAGATCTACATATATGGAGATGTTTTATTAACATATAATGTATTATTTGTTTCAGGGGTACAGGTCTGCGATTCATCAATCTTACACAATTCACAGCACTCACCATAGCACATACCCTCCCCAATGTCCATCATCCAGCCACCCCATCCCTCTACCCCCCTCCACTCCAGCAACCCTCAATTTGTTTCCTGAGATTAAGAGTCTCTTATGGTTTGTCGCCCTCTCTGGTTTTGTCTTGTTTCATTTTTTCCTCTCTTCCGCTATGATCCTGTTTTGTTTCTTAAATTCCACATATCAGTGAGATCAGCCTTTCTCTGAGTGACTTATTTTGCTTAGCATTATACCCTCGAGTTCCATCCACATCATTGCAAATGGCAAGATTTCATTTTTTGATGGCTGCATAATACTCCTGTGTGTGTGTGTGTGTGTGTGTGTGTGTGCGTGTATGCCACATTTTTATCCATTCCTCTGTCAATGGACATCTAGGTGAAGAGGCCACTTCCCAGAGAGCAGCTGTTCTCAAAGTTTTTGGTCTGGGGAGCTATTTACACTCTTCAAGATTGTGGCGGACCCTAATGAGCTTTTTTTGTGTGGAAGCTCTATCTATCAGTACTTGCCATTCTAGAAGTTAAGACAAAGCATTGTTTTAAATATTGTCAATTCATTGAAAAATAGTACATATTACATATTAACACACGTTTTGTGAGAGGAGCTTTATTTTCTAAAACAAAAAGAATTAATGAGCAGACGGCACATTTGTGCGGATCTCTTTGAATGTTGCTTTAATAGAAGACAGCTGGATTCTCCTATTTACTGCAGTCTGTCGCTGCACCACGTGTCTTGCAGTCTTTGGAAAACTCTAGTGCACACTTGGGAGAGAAACAGTGACAATCGCAAATATCCCCTTACTATTGTCAGGGTTTTGGCTTTGCATACCCCTGGATGGGTCGCAGGCCCCAGGCAGCTAGGACCGGTGCGGCGAGGCGGGGGTGGAGAAAGGCCTCACAGGAGAGTGGCATGTAAAACACGTTCTCAACGATGAGTCCTCTGTGGGAAGACTTCTCATTTGGACCGACATAGAGGTTGTGCAGAGAGGGTGTCAATGTGAATAGTTGCCGGACGATGGATAGGTCCCTTGCCCTCTCTGAGCCTCAGTTTCCTGGTCTGCTTTATGAGGAGCAGGAGCTCTAATATGCCAGCCCCTTCCCCGCTCCCCACCCCCACCCCAAGTTTGTGGGAGGTCCCAGCGGGAACTTCAGAGTAACTCTCTCGTTTGCCCAGCAGAGGGCGATGGAGACCAGCCCTGACTGGACACCTTGCACTTCAGCGGCTCTTCACCACCTCCCCACCCAGACATAAGATTCCCCCGCGATCTGGGTGGTTTCTTTGGCACCAGCGGGCACCAGGTATCTCAGGCAACCCGGGTCATCTCCCGGTAGCGGCTGGGAGCCAGAGAGCCCTTCCTATTGACCCACACGTGGTCGAGCTGGTATGCTCTGATTCTCCAAGGAAGTCTGGGAAGAATAGAGGGGAAGAACTGGTTTAGGCAAGGACACATTCCCACCTCCACCCCCACCCGCACTGGACCTTTCGGTGAGGAACCACCCAGGAGCTGTTGACTCCTCACAGGGAAAACCGGGCGGGGTGGCCGGAAGGGAACAAGACGGAGCGCTGCGCCAGCTCTCCCAGGGGACTGCCTGCCTGCAGGCGCGGGGCTGTGCTTGCATCAGCGCTGCCAGGGCTGGGGCAGCGGCCGCCAGCGACGTCAGCCGCCTTCCCAGAAGAATTCCACTGCCTGCGGCCAGGGGCCCGGGCGGTGTGGGGGCGGGGGCTTTTGGTTTCGGAGGATGACACCACTCGCAAGCTGCGTCTCCGGTTCGCACTCTGTTGTCATGGAGACGACAGCATCCTGGCAGCCCTAGTGAGGCCAACCTGCCCGAGAAGTGACCCAGACCTACTCGGGAAACCAGGGCTCTACGGTGCGGGTGCCTGTGCCGGCCCGGTGAGATGGGACTGCAGGCCCTGGCTTCTCCCCAGGGGACGTCCTGCTGGGCCACCTTCCTTATTATGCAGGATTGTCAAGACTTAAAGCACTCTCATCCAACAGGCTAAGAAACAACTCCCCCCCCCCCATTGAAATACAAAGAACAGTCCTAAGACTGGACGTGCCTGGCAAAACAGACTTTTCAATACTCTAAATTCTTGGGGTTGGTTTTTGTTTGTTTGTTTGTTTGTTTATCTTTTTGGAGCAGTTTCTTAACGATTCTCTTTAAAATGCTCACTGGCTTCATTCACCTTCGGTGCAGTGTTTGTTTTTAGTCACTTCTGGGAGCTTCAGGGGGAGCTCCTAGCGTGTGCATTGAATTGACGCATTTTTTTTTGCTGCACTGAGACCAGGCATTTAGTCTTTATGTGTTAGTAATGATTGAGAAGATCAGGGCAAAAAGAGTTCTAAAGAAGGAATAAGAAATCTGTAATAATAATTTAAATGCAGCTCCCGTTGACTGAAAGCCCACCCAATGTCAGGCACTGGTCTAAATCTTCTACAGTCATTTTACCACATTTGACAGTCACTGTTCTCTGAGCTGGATTCCACTGTTTTGATCCACCCTTTGCAGACAAAGAAACTGAGGCACAAAGAGGTAAAGTAACTTGTCCATGTTCTACAGCTAGTAGTTTAATACTTAGTAATTAATAGAATCATATCCTGGTCCGTAGTAGGCATTCGATACAACTGAACTCTGCTTTGGAAAGAACAGAAAGAGGGCAGTGCACACAAACATCCCAGGAAAACCTCCTTCATTCGTGCTGTGCCCTCTCCATCTAAAATTTATTAATTTTTAAAAAGGATTTTATTTATTTATTTGACAGAGATAGAGACAGCCAGCGAGAGAGAGAACACAAGCAGGGGGAGTGGGAGAGGAAGAAGCAGGCTCATAGCGGAAGAGCCTGATGTGGGGTTCGATCCCACAACTCCGGGATCACGCCCTGAGCCAAAGGCAGACGCTTAACCGCTGTGCCACCCAGGTGCCCCATCCATCTAAGATTTATTATAATATGAAAGCAGGCTAGGGTAGGGTTCCTTTTTTCTCCATGGGGAAAAAAAAGTTGCTAAGCAAATATTATAAGCAAGGTGAGCATATTTTTATAGGACATTTTGGAGTTTAGAAAACACTTCGCTACCCAAAATCTAATTTCGTCTCCACAACACTCCTCTGAGTTGTAAGAACTGACCATTTTAGCCCCAATCTACAGGCAAATGTTTCTTTCCACAGAAAACCTTTTAACCACTTTTTAAAAAGTGGTCTTCAAGGACAAAATCTAAACCACACACAACAGCCAAAAAGTAGAGGCAACGCAAATGTCCATCAACTGATGAATGAATAAATAAAATATGGTAGATACACACAATGGAATATTAGTAAGCCTTGAAAAAAAAAAACCCAAATTCTGACACATGCTACAACATGGATAACTTGAAGACATTACGCTAAGTGAAATAAACCAGTCCCAAAAGGACACATTTTGTAGGATTCCACTTTTATGAGATACCTAGCATAGACAGATTTATAGAGACAGAAAGTAAAATAAATAGAAGTTATCAAGGGCTGGCGGGGGGAGGGGGGAGGAGGGAATGGGATTATTGTTTAATGCCTCTGCAGTTTCTGTTTGGGAGGGTGAACTAGTTCTTGAAATGGACGGTGGTGATCGTTGCCCAACACTGTGAATGTACTGAAGGGCGCTCACGTGTATACTTAAAGATGGTTACAATGATAAATTTTGTTATGTATTATTTTGCCACAATGGGAAAAAAATGCAAAGAAAACCAACCACCTCAGTCCTCTCCATTCTTATTCTACTTGTCTTTTAAAAGGAGATTCTCCTGCATTTATTAAAACAGGAGCAGCTTTAACCTAAGACCCATTTCTTGACTTTGCAGGGGCTGCTGCCGCCACCTGAAAGTAAGAAAACGTCACACCTTTAAAAATAGCTCACAATCGTGCCTTTTCGATAAATACAGGAGCCTGGTATTCCCCTCAGGTATTCCAAATGAGCAAGATCCGGAGGGAGGGGGGAGGATTGGGGGTGAGTCACTGGTTTGGCAGGTGAGGTCATCATGGGGTGACCGTCTGCATTGTGCAGGCTCCCCACCTCCCACATCTCCCATCTTCTCCCCTCGGGGGCAGCTAAGTCAACAGCCAGCTTAGCTGCAAGTCTAGCTGCTCTGGTGTGATGTTCAGTGGGAAACATTCCTCTTCATGACTCCGTGACTCAACACCCCAGCAGATGGGTTCGTGAAGGCTCTGGTAACCAAAGCCGACTCTGAGGTCGAGACCCTGGACTGCCAAGTCATGGTCCATAAGCAAAAGAGGGGAGACATACAACTTTGGGAAGGGAGAGGAGACAACTTGTTCTCTGTTGGAATGCTAAATATCTAAGAAATGTTGGAATTGTTCTACTTATCTTGATTATCCTGATTAAGACAACCTGAGAGAGTGGCACACGGCAGAGGACAGTAAATATTTGCTCAATGATTCTTACTTTGGAGGAGTTCAACCACAAGGATAATCCCAAACTACTAGTAAAACTTATATAGTTTTAGGTTTTACCAACTCTGGTTTTCTCAAAGAGGCACCAGAACTAGAGCTTGTTATATTTTTGCGGAATGGACACAGGCTTCATGTGGGCAGTTTGGTATGCATACAAGAACCATGATGTTTATTATGCAGGTAATTAGGTTTTTAGTGAGTGGTAATGTGAAGGGACTTTCTTGGACATGTTTGTACACTCATCTAGCAACCATTAGTAGAGGTACCATGCATATAAAATGAAAGAGGGTGAGAAAGAGAAAGTTTTTGATTTATTTGTTTTGCCTTTTTCCTCTTTGGTCTCTATATTGTTGAGTCAACCTGATATGGTCTAATGTACATGAGCCTTAGCATTACTCAGACAGGGACGCTAGGTGGCAAGGGACATAAAATGTATTCAAATTAGCTAGAGGGAGAAAAATCCAAATGATGGCTTTAGGCACAGCTGTATCCTGGTGCCCAAATGATAATGTCAGGGACCTGTTGATCTAGACCTCTGAACTCTGCCTTCATAAGCCCACAAGTTGGCCAAAAATCTCCCAGTAGCTCTGGGCTTACATTCTACAGGCCTAAGACCTCATTAGAAAGACATCTTCCTTCCCAACAAAATTATCTCACAGACTAAGAACCTCACAGACTGAGAAAGAGATAGATGCTGCTTCCATAATAAAAGGTGATGGTTGCTGGGCAGGCAAAAATAATAGGTGTCTACTCCCCTGGCATAAATGTATACCTGTGGGAGAGAGGGTTTACAATTTAGGCGCCACTTTCCTAGTTTGTCAGTGAGTCAGTCTGGTGGGGTGAGATGTTTGTGTTCTGGACTCAGCAGCCCTGAGTTGAAACTCTGGCTTTTCACTAGCTCTCTGGCCCCCAACAATTCACTTAAAAGTAATCAGGCCAATAATCAATACCATGTTTTGAACATGAGACAGTTGCTAGGCATTGTGTGTATTATCTTGTTTACTCAACAGCTCTGCAAGGTAGTTATTATTGTCCCATTTTACAGATGAGGAAGCTGAGGTCCAGGGGGATTAAGTGACCCATCCAAGGTCATCAAGCTAGTAAAAGTCACTCCAGCCCAAGGCATTCTCACTCGAAGTGGGCTCTCTGGGTCTCCCTCTCCTTGCCTGCAAAATGGGTATGAGATGGAGGAGAAGAAAAGGGTGGAGGAAGATGAAGAGGAAAAGGAGAGACAACAGTAAAATGTCCATAACGATGTTAAGTATGCATTAATCTAGTTGTCTTTGTTTCTTCCACTCTCATTTTCCCTTGCTTCCTTTCTCTGTCTTTCTTTTTTTGGTTACCTCATATAGTCCTGAGTTTTTCCTTCTTTCCTCCCTCCCTTCCTTCCTTCTCTTTCCTCTCTCCCACCCTCCTTCCTCCCTTCCTTCTCCCCTTCCCTCCCACCTTTTTTTCCTCTACCCTCTTTTTTTTTTTTTCTCTTCAGATTCTTATTTGTTTGTCAGAGGGCACAAGCAGGGAGAGTAGCAGGCAGATTGAGAAGCAGGCTCCCCACTGAGCAAGGAGCCCGATGTCAAACTCTATTCCAGGACCCTGGGATCATGACCTGAGCTGAAGGCAGATGCTTGAACTGACTGAGCCACCCAGGCGTCTCTCTCTAGCCTCTTTTTAAAGTCCTGGCCTAGTGCAGGGAGCTATTTATGAATCACAATGGAGGCGGGATAAACACTGGGGCTTTATTCATTGTTTACAGCACTCATCCTCACACATATGGCACCCCTAGAGGAACCCACAGCCATGAACACCAGTGCAGCACTCTGGCTTGCCCAAAATCAAGTTGTAGGTCACTGGGAAGGGTGAAAACCAAGGCGAATGGCACTCCTTCGATGCCCACCTTACGCCTTCATGCTGGCTGATCTCTGCTTGAAAACTGCTAATTTGTTTAATCTGAACTCTGCTGCGACTGAGGTCGGGCTCCTGCAGGAACACCCTCTCTCACTGGTTTTGGCTTAGGCCCTTGCCTGACCTCTCGAGTCCGCCCAGAGGCCCAATGAAAGGGAAAGGAAGTGAGCACCAAGCGAAGACTGCCTCGGGGCTTTGAGATAAGCACCTTTCACTTGGACATGTTGTAACTAGAAAGGGGAGTTGACATTCATCAGAGAGAGCTGGGTTATACCCAGGTCCTGGGGTGCTGGGAGTGGGGGCTGGGTCTCCCAGGTAGATGCACGGGTTACCCCTAGAAAATGGCCTTCCTGAGGAAGGACAGGTGGTTAGGTGAGGGGAGGGGACTTGGAAAACAGTAAGCCTCTAGCTCCTTAATAACCATTGTATAGAGTTCTGGCCTTGGGGACAGGAAGTTCATGCACAAGGCAGCGTCTGCCCCCAACTCCCTCAAAATCTCCACCACTCCCATACTCCCCCATGACCCCATGACAGCTCATGGAGTGTGTGTGAGAGCGTGTAAGTCGTTCTGCATGTGCCCACAAGCCCTGTTTGGAATGAGAGCCTCCCCCCATGCCCAAGCCCCTTAGGTCCCTCCACATGGGTTCCTCACCCAAGCGGGCCCTGCAGTGGGGTTCAGGTTCTCCCCTCTTGGGGCACCATCACTGGCAGCAGAAATTGCCTCCTTATCCACCCCTCTCCAACCTAGGGGAAGGCCCTTGGGCAGGGGAGCTGTGGGCTGAGGAAAGGGGGTCTGGCGCAGCTCCCACTTAGCACCACCTCAACCGGAGACAGAGCGTTGAGGAAACGTGAGACTCCCGGGTTAGCTAATAGGAATATGCAGTGTCTGCTACCCGACTACTTTGTTTCATGGACTTCAGTCCCCCCCAGGATGCCTGACGCCGGGCACTACGATCTCCTCACCAGTGCTTCTCATGCCTTAATGTACACACGTGACCTGGGGAGCTCGTGCGAATGCAGGTTCTGATTCAGCCCATTCTGGGAGGGGCCTGAGATCCTGCATTTCTTTTTTTTTTTTTTTTTTTTTTTTTTTTTTTTTAAAGATTTTATTTATTTATTCGACAGAGATAGAGACAGCCAGGGAGAGAAAGAACACAAGCAGGGGGAGTGGGAGAGGAAGAAGCAGGCTCACAGCGGAAGAGCCTGATGTGGGGCTTCGATCCCATAACGCCAGGATCACGCCCTGAGCCGAAGGCAGACGCTTAACCGCTGTGCCACCCAGGTGCCCCGATCCTGCATTTCTGACCAGACAGGTGACTCCACTGCTGCTGGTCTGGGACCACACTCTGAGTAGCAAGGCTGTTTCTAGCCACCTTTCCGATGAGCCTGGGAGAGAGTCACTCAAGCAGTAGCAATGGGAGGTCTAGCATTGTGCTCTCGGAATTGAGATGTGCTGTGAGGGGGCACCTGGGTGGCTGGGTAGGTTAAGCGTCAGACTATTGGTTTTAGCTTAGGTCACAGGGATCAGAGCCCTGAGATTGAGTCCCCCCTCCCCCAAATCAGGCTCCCTCAGCGGGGAGTCTGCTTGAGATTGTCTCCCTCTCCCTCTGCTCCTCCCCCCATGCACATCTCTCCCTCTCAAATAAATAAATAAATCTTTAAAAACAAAAGAACTGAGATGTGTTGTGAGTATAAAATATACACCAGATTTCGAAGATTTAGTGAGAAAAAAAGTGATGTAAAATATCTCTCTAAAACCTTTTTATATTAATTACAATAAAATGATAATATTTTAGATGTACCGGGTACAATTAAATATATTGTAAAATTTATTTCACCTGTGTCTTTTTTACTTTTTTCATGTGAGTACTAGAAAATTTTAAATTGTGCATGTGGCCTGCATTATATTTTCACTGAAGAGTGCTGGTCTAGAGCAGGGGTTGTCAATCAGGCAGGGGCGACGTTACCCCCAGGGGATATTTGGCAATGTCTGGAGAGATCTTTAGGTGTCATATCTCAGGGTGTTGTGGCTCGCGTCCAACGGGCAGAGGCCAGAGATGCTAAGTGTCCTACAATGCGTAGGACAGCCCCTCACAACCAAGAATTATCCAGCCTAAAATGGCAATAGTGCCAACGTTGCGAAATTCTGGTCTAGAGTCACCTACTCCACTGTCTCTGAAATTATTTGTTTTATTACTCGTCCATTCATTGTTTTTGTCCCCTCTACTAGAATACGAGTCCCATGAGACCAGGGATACCGCCTGCGCATGGGTTCTAGAACAGTGCCCACTGTGAGTCACGCGGGGCACTCTGTAATACACACGGAGGATCTCCCTACCCCCCTGAGCCAACCAGGTGCTTTGAATCTGTCCATGCAAATTAGCGCAGATGCACCAGCCCTGAGCTCTGAGCCCAGTGAGACCGCTCCGCCCTGCAATCAAGCTGGGACAAGACACACTCTAAACGTCTGGGCTGGATTGCCCTCCCAGTTGCACATGAATCAATCTATCAGCGGCGGGCATGAACCCAGGGAGCAGAGATAGGAATCATCTCTGAAGGGCCGTCAGTCTTCTGCCCGCCTGCCCAGCTACACCCTGGCAGGCCTCTCAAAGATCAGGCTGCTTGGGTTTCCAGGGATTTTACTTACCACCCAGGGGTGGTTTCAAAGGGCTGGCTTCAGCCCATCTGATCCGCCGCCCTTCTTTAGTTGCTGGGCCCGGAGGAAGCCCAGACCCAGGATTTCTAAGGAAGAGTCATCTTCTTGTAAAGGCTCTCCCTTCACAAGAGGCCGGTGGGTGGGGAGGGTGAGGCCAAAAGAACAACTCGGGTCCACCCAGGGCGTGCGAGGGAACAGAACCCGAGCAGATTAACTTCTCTTGTTCAGATAACTCTTTAATCTTCGGTGTAAAGTTTTGAAACCCACGGTTCTGGGCCCTCTCCTTTCCCACTCAGCACTCCCTAAGGCGGGGCCCTGTCCCGTCTGAGTTGGGAGCCCGGCTTTGGCCCCAGAGCTGGGACGTGGTGGTGTGGGGGGCTCAGGTAAGTGAGGGAAGTGCTCTAGGCCTCAGTTTTCTCTTCCATAAAACAGAGGGAGGGAACTGGGGGGGGGGTGTTGTGCTGATCTTTAAATCTTCTCGCATTTCGCTCTAGTCTTCAAGAAAGAGTCCAGGCTCCTGGGCAGGGGTGAGTTTTACCCCCGCGGCCTCCTGGGTCCTGGCCCGCAATGCACTTCCTTGTCTTGCGTTATAAACACATCTCAAGCTGGAGCTGCAGTGGCCCACCTCAGGTCTATTAACGTGCCCAGCCGTCTTTGGACATGTCCTGCTATTCCACGGAATCTTCTGGAGTCTGGCTTCACAGCCTGCATGGGGGATCACATGGCACGTGTTGATGGTGTGCCCTGCGGCAAGTTACTTCACTCTCTCTGTGCCTCAGTCTCTTCTGAGACATGAGAGGAACAAAGGTACCCGATTTATAGGGTTATTGTGCTGGTTAGGTGAGGTGATGCCCGTACGGTTGTTAACAACAGTGCCAGACACCTAGAGAGCAACAGGGCAAAAAGCTCTAGTCATCATTATGATCAATTCTGGGAATTGTTCCCACTCATCTCTCAGGAATCAGCTCAGTGGTCACCTCTTTCAGGAAGCCTTCCCTGACTCCCACCTGCCGGCTGAGGTAGCTGCCCTTGCTCTGGGTTCTGACTCACCTCGAACTCACCTTGGTCACCACCCTTATCGCCTCTGTGGTAACGGCATATTTACTTGTCTTGCTCCCCTCAGTAGACTGTCACTTCCTTTAGCAGAGGTTGGAAACGGACTACTTGCTGGCCCAAACCACACGTGTGCTTTACTGGACTGTAAGGAAATTTGGAAACGTTTTAATGGGAGGCAAGTCTTAAATAAAGTCTATGAAAAAAAATTTTTTAAAAAATAAAGTTTGTTAAAAAACAATAGGATGATTTTATATAAAAACCTAGATTTCCAGCTTTTCTTGGAAAATTAGAAACTGTGCTAACCCAAGCTGCCATCATCTGCCACACCGGCACAATGTCACCTTCGGCAGGCTTGCGATGTTGTTTGCTGCAGGCCCAACCCAGCCCAATTAGCTCACACCCTCTGCCCCAGAAATCCAGCGAGATAAGCCTATCCTCTTCATCTGGGCACTTTGGAGAGTGAAAGGGGGATGTGACTAATGACCACAAATAAACTGGACAGCCCAGGAACAACCGGAGCATACAACCCCCTCCCCGCCCCCAACGATAGGGCAGGGTCTGGGGCATCTTTGGGTCCCACACCACACACTTCCTGCTACATCAATGCTCAATAAATGGTAACAGCCAGAAGTGGCGTTCTTGACCATTTGTTAACTCAGGCAGTCCTCCCAAGCACCCTGTGAGGTAGGGACTATTGTCTGCATTTTGCAGTTGAGGACACCGAGGCATGGTCAGTTAGTAACCTCTCTCAATTGCACAGCTAGGAAGTAGGCAACCAAGGCAGTGTGGGCCTGGAAGATTCTGTGTTGGCCAAATCAAGAAGCAACTCTCAAGGTCCCTCTCAGCTCTAAAAATCTGTGGTTCTTCGTGGTTTTTTTTCCTGTTAGTTTCTCCTTTCTCCCCCAAGGCTCTCCCTCCTTTTATCCTGTCCCTTCTCTGACTCTGCTACTCCCTTGGCTCTCGCATTCTCTCCCTTTGTGTCTTTTCTCCTTCTTTTTGCCTCTGTCGCTTGCTGTGTCCTGTGTCCGTGTCTCTCACGCCCCTTCTCTGGCCAGACTTCCTTACCATCTCTCTTCCCACGTCTCTGCTCTCCCTTTCTCTCTTCCTCCTGCTCTTCGTCTCCCTCTTGCTCTCATGCATTCTAACCAACCGTGACTGAACAAACACTTTTGTGGTTGAGGAATATGTTTTCAGTAACTCCCCGTTGGTCATGGCTTGCAGGAATCCAACAAGCCAGGCACCATTCCTTCTGCGCACTTTGCTGAGGACAGATGACAGAGGTCCCAGGGCCTAGAGCTGGGAGACTCTGACTCCACTCGACGCTCCACTCCCTCCCCACTCTCAGCCTGTGCCTCTGCCCTAGTCAGGAAAGCCCTGCGGTGGTCAAGCCTCTCAGCAGACAGCCTGCAGAAAGGGAAGCTGGTCTGGGTTCGGGTCTTCTTTCCAACACACTGACAGGCAAGTAGGATTAATGGTGTGTCTTTCACCAAGAGCAGGATGACTAAGGACATTTGTCACAAAGGCAATCCCGCCAATGACTGTGATCAAAGTATGTGAAACGAATGCCTTTTGAAGGGCGAAGACAATCTTAGAATATTTATTTTGAAGGCAGGGGGAAAAGACAACTTTTTCTTAACACACAAACAAGGAGAAAAGGTATGGGGTGGGAGAAAATGGTTCTCCTTGCCAGCAACGTGTGCCCAAAATGAAGGGGAAGGCCCAGCAGAGGGGAAAAAGAGAAGAGAAGGGAACTTAAACAGGAGTCAGTTAGTAGCCAGAGGAGGAGAGGTTGAGAGAGGGGGAAGAAGGGAGAGGGGTTGACAGAGATCTTTAAAAATTCAAGGTGACCCTTCAGCGCCTCAGGGCGAGGCAGCGGCCTGGTTGGCTCTGCTCGAATGAACGCGCATTTACTGAGGAAGGAAGGAGGAGGAGACGGGGGACAGAGAAAGACCACACAGCTGTCAATGCCCAGGCTCAAATCCCAGACTGGGCTCCACCCTCTTTTCACCTTGGTTTCCAAATGTGTGTTCTGGCGTGCAGGAGGGGAAGTGTTCAGACAGAGCTTGGTCGGTGGCCCTGAGTCAAGGCCCCACCCAGCCCGCTGCCAGCCCCAGGGGGCCCCTCGCCTGCAGGCCTGGCAGCTGCTGGATGTTACCAGGAGAGCGAGAGGCAGCAGGGGCATGGCAGGCCATTCGAGTTCACTGCAAATGACCTGTGGCCACAGGGTCTAGCTCCAGAGCTCTGTTGCTTGGGTAGCTCCATCCATTCTGGCAATTAATGGTGAGCTGGCTGCTGTTTGTGATTTCAATGTGGATAGTGCAAGGGAAACCTCCCTGCAGAGTGGTATGAGCCTAGCTGCAAAAATCTGTCACCAAATTATTACCCACCCACCTCTTCGAGTGTAAGCCCTGAGAGGGCGGGAACCCTGTTGCAGACCCCCCTTCAAAACCACACTTGACATGCAGGCTGGTATACAGTTGGAGCTCAATAACGGAATGAATGACTCAGGATGCCGTCAAATCTCCCTCCTGTTCCCCCCGCCCCCTGACTAGCTATATGACCCTGCTCAGTCCCTTGACCTCTGAGCTGCCACTTCCCTCATCAATACAACAGGATAATGCCCGTGAAAGTAGAGACTAGATGCCTCACTCCCCCCCAACTTAGTGGAATAAGTGGTGGGGGCACCCCGTCTGTAGTTGCTGCTCAAATACGGCAGGCATGCAAATGGAGGAGATAATTTACACTTCGTAAGATCTGCAGCTTCTGTTGCTAGTAGTTCCAGGTGTGTCATACAGATGTTACTTTTTAGGAAGACAGTGTGGTGATGTGGTTAAGAGCTCATGCTCTGGAGGCCTGAAACCTGGCTCCAAATCCCGCCTCCACCCCTCACTCCCTGTGTGATTCTGGGCAAATCTGTATGTACAACAGAGTTGCCATGAGGCTTCCATGGGAGCCATCCCGCGCTCTCCCTGGCACATAATAGATGCTCAGTTTGTGTTAGTCACTAACACCGGTTTCCACCGCCAGACCCTATGAGGCAGACAAGACCGTCCCCAGGGTGCGAAAGAGGAAACCAGAGCTGGCCAGGTGGAGAGGCGTGTCTGCCGGCAGAACCAGAACTAGACATCTTCTGCCCCCAAGGCCCACCACAGCTGCCAGAAATAAGGCGGTGTATCACCCTGCCTGCCTCCACCCCTCGCCCCGGTGGAGAAGTGAAACACAAACCCACCAGTGTCAGAAAGAAGAGAAGGAACCAGCTGAGGTGCGGAGAGTCGAGTGGCCCCCAAATCCTGCCAAAAGGACGGTCTAGGACAAGGTCAAGTGGAGGGCGGCGAGAGGGTGGGGGCAGTGGGAGGATAGTGTGACAAGAAGGAGACTGGTGGCTGAGTCGGCCAGCAGCAAGGGGTGAAAAGCCGATCCTGAGAATGCGGAAGGAAGCCCTTTTATCAGCGTTAACAAGAACAGAGAGGGAAGTTGTTTGCATCTGGCCAGATACCTCGGCTATGACCTCCTGTCTCGAAGAGAAGGGTCCCTGCAAGCTTTGCTTTCAAAAGTCTCTTGGGAAAAAACACATGGCCCCGATTCTTAGAAGCTGCCCTCACCCCAGCTTCATAAACCTCTCCGCAGCTCTTTGACCGGCTCCAAGGGGTGGGCCTTCTGCCTGCGGCACCTTCAGTCTCTCAGGAGAGTTGACATTTCCCAGGCTTTCAGCCTATCCATTTCGCAGGTGAAGACTGAGGCAGGAACCGGGCCACTCTGGTCCTCGCTCTGCCATTAGCCAGCTCTGGGGTCCTGGTGGCTTCACTTGTCGGGCCTCAGTTTTCCCATCTGCAAAGCAGATGTGTTTAGACCACATCTTCCTTTCAGTCCTTCCTCTTCCTTTCCCTCCAGAGGGTGTGGAATTACAAGGCAAAATCACCCTGATCAAATGGTGTGGATTAGTTAATAACCCAGCACTGAGGTCAGCCTCTGGAAGCAATTTAAGATGGCCCAGGGATCTGAGATTCCAAACCCCACAGGCAAGCAGAAGTGTTCCCTCCCACACTGGGCCGCCTCCCTTCCTGAGCAATTCTGCTCCCATTCTGTGGGTGAAGCAGCTGTGCCTTCTGCGGAGCTCTGATGTCAAGCACGTCGTAGGTCTTAGACCAGGCAGGGTGTTCCACCTGTCCCGAGCACCTACCGAGCGCGAGCTGATGGCAACCATGTCTTTCCTGCTCACAACAACCCCAGGTGGGACACGCACACTTCCTGTGTGCATTTTATACCCATAAGAAGCCGAGGCCCGCAGGGGCACCTTGCCCAGGTCACGTAACTGCAGGCGACAAAGCAGAGGTTCGAACCCAACCTGAGTGACTCCCTCTGCCGGAGCCACCCCATGTAAATCAACACCAGGTGATTCGGATATGTGTCATTTTCTTCCTCTTTTAATTAAAAACATTTCCCCCCTTGTCAAGAGCACGGATTACTTGCATTTTAAAAGGGAGAGACCAATCGAAGCATTTCCAGATAGCATGATGTGTTGCTGGAATTTGATTTAAAAGAATCCAGTTTGGAGGGAAATATAAACAAAGCAAAACTGTGCAGGAATGGGTATTTCTTGAAGCTGGGTATTGGGTGTGAGGTTCTTTATACTGTTCTCTCCCATTGCGAACATGTTTGAAAGTGTCCCTGATCACTTAAAACCGTAATTTACATTTAGCATGTAAAAAGTAATTAATTCAGGAGAAACGAAGTGGCCCTGGGAAAGGCCCTGTCCCGGGCGGGGGGGGGGGGCGTCACCCCACCCCACAGCTGAAAGCCCTCAAAGGGTGCCTCGAGAAGGCATTCATTATGACCTCCGGGTTCTGCTCTCTCTGGACCACAAGGGCTCAAGGCTCTCTGCATCCAAGAGAACAGTCTGCCCCCAAACTGCCGGCCAAGTAGTGATGCGTGTTAGGGTTCCTAACCTAAGCCACACTGTGGTTTTGTGATGGAGTTTGCAGCTATACGGGATTCATGTTCACCCAGTCGGGACATCTGGGGAGTCTCTACCCAACGTGCCAGCAAAGGCACAGCGGCGGTACATAGCCTGGGGCACCCAGAAAATTGGGGGAGACGAGATCTCTGACTTCCACACGATGGCTAAGTTGTCCAGAGCGGCCACTCTCCACCGGCCCCCAAAGGCCTAGTGCCCTCTGCCTGTGCCTTCACTCAGTGTGCCCCGGCAGCTCCACGGGTCCCTCCAGACGTCCCCAAAACAAGGACACCTCCTGTCCGCAACCTTCCTTGTCTGCAACTGCTCCTTCCGCAGACAAGTGAAACTCAGCTCTCTACTGGCCTTCATTCTATTAAGCTTTGGTCGGGCAGTTATTCAATGATTATGTATTGAGCACCAACTATATGCACTGGGGTTATAGCACATAGCAAGCAGATAGATAGACAGATGATGGGGGCCTAGATGACATACACAGCATGGAACGGACATGATACCTACGCTCCAAGGGCTTCTAATTTCTTAGGGGAGAAAGGCAATAATCAGCTATTAATACTATTAATCATTGAATTACGAGTCTGACAAGGGCATTAGAGGAGTGTGGGAACCTTGAGGGCACATAAGGAAGAATGAGGTCTGATGTGGTGGGCCGTCCAGAGGATTCAAAGTAGGCTTCTTGGACAGGATAGTGTCTAAACTGGGATCTGGAGATTTGAGGCATTCACTGGTCAAACAGGGAAAAGAGGTTATTCCTGACAGAGGAAACAGCACGTGCAGAGGCCTTCTGGCTTAGTGGAAGGAGGTGAAGGAATACGGTGTGGACTCTGGAGTCTAAAGGAGTATGAGTGGGAAGGAGATTGTAGAGCTGGGTGAGAAGGAGCTAGTGGCAGATAGCAAAGGAGCTTGAAGGCCAAGTTAAGGATGATGACGTACTCATGAGGTTGTGTGTGATGTGTGTGTGTGTGTGTGTGTGTGTGTGTTAACATTGTTCTTTTAAACCTAAAATGATCACTCTGGTTGTGGGGGCTTGAATGGCTCTGAACAGGGCAAGTGTGGATGCTGCAGGACCTGGGCTAGCTAGCTCATATGGCACATTTATGAGAAATAGGAGAAAGCACCCTTCTAGGAAGACAGTCCTCTAGACCCATGCTTAGGAAATGGAACCTTGCCTGAACTTCAGCACCCATTAACTCTGAGCCCATACCCTTGTGCAGTGAACAACGGGTACAACTGTACAACTGTACACAGTGGACTTGGATCCTGGGAAATAGAGAATCAGAATGCTGTAGAACGTCTGTTGACAAATCTGCCTCCTCCACTTTCAGTACCTTGAATTCTGAGTTCTTGAGTTCCATATTCATTTTTATAACCCTAGTGCACATAACACATGCTCCAAATGTTTGCTGAATGGATTATTCTTTGGCTACTTTTTTTTTCCTTTAGACTTTCTGTCCTCTTGTTCTTTTCTACTTAATTCATAATGGCTTCCTTTTAATGCACACCTGTTAGGTGTTAGGAAGCACTGTGTGAGACATTTTGCCTTTTAAGTCTTCCAAATATCTTGTCCTCTGTCCATTTGACAGTGACCGTGGCCATGGTCACCTAGCCAAGAAGGTGGGCAGGCAGCAGGTCATACTGTGTGTGAATCTCTCAAGTCCTAAGGGCATGGAGAGGGGGTAGGCAGCAGCATACCTTGTGGTTGAATCTCTAAACTTTGAACCCCAGAATGTCAGAGCTGAAATAGACCATGGGAGGCCTCATTTTACAGATGGGCCGCCTAGGCCCAGAGAAGGCTGGAAATTGCTCAAAGTTGCTGAGTAAGTAAGAGAAAGAGCAGGACTAGAAACCAGGTCCCTTGACAGGTTTGAAAGAAGTAGATGGATATCAGCAGTGGAGATTAGAAGAGAAAGACCAAGGGGGGAAATAGCTCTCTCGAGATGGTATCTGATGGCAATGGTTATCTGCGAGGCTGCCCGGGGTTAGCGCAGGACACCGACACCGGAGAGTCCTTGGAGACTATCTAAAGGGGAAGAGAAGGTAGAAAAAACAGGACTTCCTCAAGGAATGGGTGGGTCTCTAAACTGGAATCCATCTGGATCCAGCCCGGCCATGAAGTTTTCAGACACGAAGCACAATTTCTGGTTCTGGGCCTGGTCCGTCTGGAGACCCTTGGCTGCGCGCCAGGACAGCCTTCGCTGCAAGCAAGCCTCTGACGGCCTGCTGTGAGGGCAGCGGGTGAAGGCGGAGAGAAGGCCTGGTTCCCCTTCCCGGGGCCTCCGCCACAGGCGCTCTCCGAGGGGCCCCGCTCCAGTTCTCTGTCGGTGCCTGCTTGGGGTTTTCCTGGTTCTGGGTCTGTATCACAGCCCCTCTTATGTCACGTTGCCTCGGGTCCCACTAGCGTTGCCCTGAGCTGGAAAATCCCTCAGAGCCCGAGCAGCCCGTGACCATAAAGGCAGGAAACTGTGACACGGAGGCACGCAGGGTGTGAGGTTTATTCTTGGTGTGTGGTTGGGAAGGGCGGGGCTGAGCAGGGGTGGAGTGGGATGGGATAGTCAGGAGAGAAAAGAGAAATCCAAAAAGAAGGAACCCTAGAGAATTTCAGACTGGTTTTCCTTCACTTCTGGGTCCCGGGTTTGTCTCCCTACCTTGGGACTCCATGGAACCTCTTGAGGGACATCTCAGGATCCAGGGTGCAGCTTCTCAATTCAGGGAGACCGACCTATGGGCCCTGGCTGTAGTAGCATGGGAGTGCTGTGAGTAATAGTTGTCGTTAATCAAACACTTTCTAGATGCCAGGCTTTGTGTACCTAGTACAGTGCCTGACACACAGGGAGTCCTCAATATACTGCAGCCTTGTCCACCTAAGAAGAAGGTATTAATCCTATTTTATAGATGGGATAACTAAGGCTCAAAGAACATAAATCATTTCCCCACCATCCTACAGCTATTCATTTGTCCGTGGACTCAACAAACATGTATCGATCCCTCCCATGAGGTGGCTACTGTCCTAGATGAGAGGAATAGAGCACAGTTCCTGTTGTCAAGTTTATTTGTGTATGTTCCAGTGAAGGGTGAACAAAGAAGCAAATCAGCAAGGAAAGCAATTGTAGATGGGGATAGGAAGCAAGCAAGGCAAGCAAATATAGATTGTGAGTATGGTGGTGTTTTAGCAAAAATGGTCAGGAAGGCTTTTTTTCAGAGGTGCCATATGAGCTATGGTTGGATGGGTGGGAAGAAACATGGGAAAGGTTAGCAGGACTAACAGTAAGAGCCAAGGCCCTGGGGTGGGAAAGAATCTGGTGGGTTTCTAGGAGATCCAAGGAAGGACTGAGGTGAGCAAGGAGAAGCACGGGAAGAAGGGAGGTGGGGAAGCAAGGCCTGAGTCACAGTGGCCTTCCAGACCATGGCAAAGGGACAGTTTTGTCAGGGGCTGTCAGTAGCAGAGGCTGGATCTTCATCCATAAATTCAGGCCTTCACAGCCAACCCAGGCTCTGCCCCTTTAGCCCAGGCCTCAGTCTTGACTCCCCTGGGTCCCTGCTGGCCACGACCCCTCCACTCGCAGAGTGTCATGGGCGAGGCAGAGCCACTCTCGTTTGCCCAGCTCAGGAGCCTCTCAGGCCTGTGGGTTCCCCACTGAACAACAGGAACAAACTCGGGCTATCAGACAATCAGGCCTAAGGAAGCCATTCCAACCCAAGACTCTGCCTTCCTGGCTCCCCGCAGACTTCTGGGTCTTCTCCTGCCTCCACTCACCATTCCCTCATAATAGAGTCAGCATTGGCTTGACCTGGGTTCAAATCCTACCCTCCCCACCAGTGGGACAGTGGGCAAGTGCCCCTCTCCAAGCCCCTCTTCCCTCCCCTGTGAAGTGGGGTAATAGCTGTGTGCTCTCCTAGGGATGTGGCTGAACACAAATCAGGATAGGAGGAACATCACAGCACATATGGAGAGCTGCTCTGGGTCAAACATATGCTCATTGTTAAGGGGCATTAACCCAATTTATCCTCGTAGCAACAACATGGGAGAGCTGTTGTCAGAGCCAGCTTCGTAGGAGTGTGGCCCGTGCAGTCACACAGGGCCACCCCGCACTTCAAAGGGCCTCAAGCTTGGTTTTATACTCAGCCATCGCCTTCCTGAAAGTCTTAATTTTTCAACGAGGGGCCCCACATTTTCATTTTACCTTGGGCTCTACAAATGATGCAGCTGAACCTGATTATGATATATTCATCCAAATATTCAAGAGGTGTTTATTAAGTTAGGCATGGTTGAAGGCCCTGAGGAGATAGGAGTGAACAAACAGAATTCTCCACTCTCGTGGAATTTACTTTGCATCACCTGCCAGATGAGAGAACGGAGGTTCAGAGGAGGTAAGTGCCTGCCCAAGGTCACACAGTGAGAAAGAGGGTGCCCAGCTTGCAACTCAGAGCTCGTGACCACAATACCAACACCCACCCCCCGGCCACCCGCCCACCACCACACTGCCGCCCCAGCATACGGCTGAAAAGTGCGTAACAGGATGCCAGGCAAAGAAATAGCAAATACTGTTCGAAGAGCTTTAAATGTATTAACTCAAGTAGTTACAACAACCCCATTTTAGAGACAAGGAGATGGAGTCTCAGAGAGGTTAAGTAACTTGCCCAGAGTCACAGTGCTGGCAAGACACAGGGCAGAAATTAGGAACCCAAGTAGACTGTGTTAGGGCCACGCTCCTGGCCACGCCAGCACATTGCCTTTTGAAGTAATCATTTAGAAAATACGACTTTTATAATTATTTTCACCACCACCGTGTTCATTTTTGTCTCTGGAGCCTCCATGCACACATGAGGCATGACCCAAATCACTTTGTGCACACGAAAGTTTTAACACACGAATGAGCAGATTCATTGGACATATGCGCCACCCCCCACAGCACCCCAACCATCTTAAGTCTGACACGATTTATCACCTCGACACCCAGCTTCTCTGTCTTGCCTTGAGCCAGTGATGAAACCTCTCAGTGCTCAGAATGTAGAACACAGGGTCGAGTCTTCCAGTAAACAGGCGGGGGCTTGCAGGGAGGGGGTGCCGTGGGGAGGCGTTCACCGCGATGGTTATCACTGAGTAAAAGCTTTCCTCTTCCTCCCTACGTGATGACGTGATGACGGGGCTCCTGGGGCAGAGGTTCCCTCCCTCTAAAGGCTGTCACCGTTCCGAGGGTCTCACCTCCCATGCGTGGGCTGGTCTGAGGACTGTATCAGTCAGGCAGGCTGTAAGCTGCGGGGGGTTCTAGGACTCCGGAGGAGACCCCTGCCCAGACTTGGCGCTGTGCTCCCTGATGCCTGACATCCCCTGTCGGTCATTCACTATTCAGCACGGAGTTAGGGCGTGCCTGCAATGCGTCAGACACTTTCCTAGGGCCTGGGGAATAAAAGAGGCAAAAACCCCTGCTCTCAGGGGGCTTATCTTCTTGTCCAAGATATTTCCACTGGAAATTCTGTTGAATGCATGACAGGTGGGAATTTTACCTTGTTGGGTGCTAGATATTTTTTCACTCTTATAGATATTATACATATTACCGAGTTTTGTCAGGACATGGTGAAGGCACTTTTTAATTGTTTCAGGTGGGAGAGTAAATCTGGCTCCTGTTACTCCGTTTTGTCCTGAAGTTTTTCTTTAAAGAGAAAGGCACTAGGCCTGGGAGAGGTAAGACTTGAAAGCCCATTAGCTATTTATACCTTCATGTGAATCCTTTTTTTTTTAATTTCTTTTTCTTTTTAAAAAAATTTTTTTATTATGTTATGTTAGTCTCCATACAGTACATCCTTAGTTTTTGATGTAATGTTCCATGATTCATTATTTGCGTATAACACCCAGTGCTCCATGCAATATGTGCCCTCCTTAATACCCATCACCGGCCTATCCCAGGCCCCTGGAATGAACCATGAGAGGCTTCATGTGAATCCTTTTTAAGGATTTAGATGCTGGGGATAGAGATCCTAAGATCCTTTCTGAAGCATTGTGGTAACAGGAAGTAAAGAACAGGAAGACACTAGCGTAGAATGTAGGACTCAGAGGAAAAATCCAAAAAATCATGGAGGGGAGCCTGGGTGGCTCAGTTGGTGATGTGTCTGCCTTCAGCTCAGGTCATGATCTCAGGGCCCTGCTCCGTAGGGAGCCTGCTACTCCTTCTGCTCCCCACCCCCTTCCACTTGCCCACTCCTGCTCTCTCTCTCTCTCAAATAAATTAAATATTTTTAAAAAATGCTCTTGGAGCCATTATTTCATTTGAATTCATCACAACCTTGCAAATCTGCCAATAGGTCAAGGACTTCTTTCCATTTTATAGATGAAGGATGAGCCTTGGAGAGCTTAGATGACTGGCTCAGAGCCGGGCAGCTGTTAAGACCCAGGGCTATGACTTCTCCCCTAGAGTTCCTTCCAACAAACCTTGGGTCAGGGGTCACCATTCAGAGAGGGAGCACAAAGAGCAACTGTGATCCCCAGCACTTGTAGTGACTTGGTTAGTTCACACAGGGCCGGCCTTGCCCCTTCTGCTTCAGGTTTTTCTGAGAAACAGCCTCGGGGCAGAAGCCAGTAGAGCTCCTGGTGAGGAAGACCTGAGCAATCTGACAAGAATGTAGATGCCATGAGAGCAGGGACCACATCCGCTTCGGTGACCCTGGGGGGCCCCAGTGCCTAGCACAGCGCCTGACCCCTAGTAGGTTGTCAAGGGATATCTGTTGGACAACAAAGCATGAAGGAATGGATTTGGGGGTTACACAGACAATAATGGACACCTGCTGTCTCAGTTACTTCATCTACCAAGTGGAGACCATGATCCCTGACTTTTAATGCTGCTTTATCAATTTTGTTGATGTATTTTATGCTCCATGAGGGTGGGAGTTTGTGTCTGTTTTATTTAAGTACTGCTCTGTCCCCAGCATCTAAAACAGTATCCGTCGCACAGTAGGTCTTTAAGAACTGCGTGTTGGGTGAAGGGACAAGAGGGAAACATCTAGGTTTAAGTGAATGTGTGCCTAATAGGTCCCAGCATAGCCCTATGGTTAAGAGCAAGGAATTTGGAGTCAGACATGAGTTTGACCCCTGGCTCTGTCATTTATTAGCTATATAACCTCCAAAAAAACTGAACCTCAGTTTTCCCCAGGACCCGTGATGAGGGGAGTCATCTCTGCATGAGGTGTCCTGAGGGTTAAGAGAGGTCCTGGGTATAGAGTGCTTAGCATAGGACCAGGAACAAAGAAAATGCTCCAAAGTTATTTAAGAGTTCATGTGTCTAAGAGGAAGGGCCATTTTTCTCAAAAAGGACTTTCATCCCTGACACTCCCCAAAAAGACTCCAAAGGTTGTTCTCCTGAAAGATGAGGCTGCCTGGAAAATGAATTTCCATCAAATCTCCTGTTGACAACTTAGAAACCCCTTGAGCGCACAGGGCAGCACCCCGTCCTGTCTCGCACCAGCTCCATCCCGATGCAGCCGGATTCACCGTGGGGGTGCCAGCCTCTGCCCAGTGCCCCGGTCTGCAGCAGCCCTTTGAAATTGGGATGTGAATTTTCTTGTCTGGTTGGCCTGGCCTCAAAGCTAACAAGCAGCACGTTCCCACACCAGGGTGAAGTGGGTGCTCGAGAGATCACCAGTGGAGATAGGGAGTGAAATCTAGTCCCCTAGCAAAGGCAGCCAGCAGGTAAAGTGACCGCCCTGGGCTCTGCCTTTCCCACTGCAGCTCATCCACCTTCATGGATGAATTTAGTCCAACTCACAGATCAGAGTTCTGGGCTTCTTGGCCGCAACTTGGGAAGCCTGCGGGTGTCATAAATATTTGTCCATTTTTGCCTTAGAAACATTGGTCATTATCAAGGAAGATTGCATGGCTTTGCAAAGAATAGCCAATGAGGCTGACCTTGCTGTCGACTGCAAGGTGGGGGGAGCGTCCAAAGGGTGATTAGACAGGCCTCTGACACCAGAGGATGAGATGATTCAGAAGATAAGGTGGGAAGAAGGGGTGCAGGCCACAGAGAACGCTTTCTATTCATGAAAGCAATTATTCTGTTGATTTAAGAAGAAGGGGATTCCAGGGGCACCTGGGTGGCTCAGTTGGTTAAGTGTCTGACTCTTGCTTTTGGCTCAGGTCAGGATCTCAGGGTCCTGAGATAAGCCCCACATTGGGCACTGCGCTCAGTGCAGAGTTTGCTTGTCCCTCTCCGTGCCCCCACTTGCGCTCTCTCACACTCTCAAATAAATAAATAAAATCTTCCAAAAAAGAAGGAGATTCTGGACCTAAGTGTCCCTATCCTTGTGACATTCAGAAGTCCGACCCACATTTGAGGCTCAATCACACCTCAGTTTTTGGGGATCTTTCTGGAGATTGTTTCTCAGGCCTCACTACTTCTTGGCAGCTTTCCTCCCCATCTGCTCCTCTCCACTGCAAGCTCCCCTGAAACACAGGTATATGTTGTGTCTGTAGCTAGCTGGTGTGCTTTCACTCATTCATTCAAACATAGGCAGTAAGGTCCAATGGTTAGGAGTGCACCTGGGAGCCAGAGGGCTGGAGGTCGCTGTGACAGTTGCTAGCCTACACACTTCCAGGTAAGTGGTAACTTAACTTACCCACTTACTCTCTCAGCCTCGGCCCTCTCATCTCTAAAATGGGCATAATACTACCAACCTCATGGGTGACAGTCAGCTAAATGAATACCCACAAAACATTGGAAGAGCGCCTGGCATATAGTAAGCTCTCAATAAATTAAGATACATACTGTTCTTATTCTCTAAAAGCCGAGGCTAGAAGGAGAAATGTGTGATGATGAATCTGGGAGTAACCCATGTAAGCGCAGGAAAAACAGAAGTGCAGCCAGCCCTTGGGACAACAGAAGGGCTTTCTCTTGCTCGCTCTCTCTCTCTGTCTCTCTCTGTCTTTCTGTCTCTCCCAGCTTGTGTTTGCCTGTCAGCTTCATTCCCTCAGTCCAGCCCCTTCTCTGTGGCAGGAAACATGGCCGCCACCAAAGCACCCTATTTCCTTAAAGAGAAACTGAATTTTCTTCCCTAGATCCAAGGCCTTCCCCCTCTCCTCCCAAAATCCCAGGGAAAGACTCTGATTGGTCCAGCTTAGGTCATGTGTTTAGTCCTTGGATCAATCAACTATGGAGGCGGGAGGAGGGAGAGATGGAGTTGCACAGCACAGATCTAGCCACCAGGGGGCCTTTACCCAGGTATCAGGACCCTCCTCCTCACCCCCACCCCATGAAGGAAACCCCCGCTTCAGCCCCTGAGAATATCTGATGCTGTTTTCTTGTCACACTTCACACTTTTATTGAATACTGGCCAGAGCAAATCTCATTTCCCCATGTAGACTATAAGCTCCTATAAGACTATAAGAACAAAAATGATGTTGGATCCTATTTTCATTCTTCTCTCTTCCCTCTCACCCTGCTCGTCACACACAGGGTGGCAACATCAGGCACACTGCTAGTCACATGGTCATGGAATGTCCCAGATAAGGAAAGAGATTGAAGAACTAAGACACAGAGACAGCAATTTGCCCAAGGTCACACAGCTCCAACTAGCCTCCAGGTCTCCTGCCCTGTGATTTCTGATAGATTTCTCTCTCTACCAGGGTTAAGGCGCCAGTCCTCATTCCCACAAGGAAACCTCCACCTAGCCCAGTCACTTCCTGCCTCTCCGGGCTTATCTCATACACTTTATCCATCTTCAAGGTGGTTATTATTTTTCTTATTTTTATAGTTGCCTGAGGCACCCTCGCGGACCCACTTTCCTCTCATTAGAGATAAAGGGATTTGTGACTCTGCATTCCAGCCAGGGTGGCTTGCATTCTGCAGTTGGCCTCACCCCTCTCCCCTTCGAGATTTTCGCACTTGTGGCTTCCTCTGCATGGAACGCTGTATTGGTTTGCGGGGGCTGCTGTGACAGAGGACCACAGATTAGGTGGCTTCAACAGCAAATTGTTGTGCTCAAGTCGTGGGGGCCAGAAAGTCCAGAATCAAGGTGTCGTCGGCAGGGGTGGGCTTCGAGGGAGAATCTGCTCCTGGTCTCTCCCCAGCCTCTGGTGAATTGCTGGCCATCTTTGGCGTCCCTTGGCTAATAGACGCATCACTCTATCTCTGTCTTCATCCTCACATGGCCTCCTCCCCATATCCTGTCTGTCTCGGGGTCCAAATTGCCCCTTTGTATAAGGACGCCTTGTTGGATGAAGGCCCACCCTAATGACCTCAAGCAAGGTTAACTTGCTTACCTCTGTAAAGACCTTGTTTTCAAGTAAGGTCACGCTCTGAGATATTGGGGTGTTAGAACTCCAACATCTTTTTTGGGGGGGACACAGTTCAACCCATAGCAAGCACCATTCTCACCCTCTTTCTTCCCCACTCCAACCAGACAGCTCTTCCTTATCTGTTCCATCTCAGGCAAGCCTTCTCTGACACCAGGCCCTGATGCCTTCTCTTGCATACTCTTCCTTCATACTTGTCATGGATTTTTGGTATTTGCTTATGTAATTGTCTGGCGGGTAGCTGTGTTCCCCCTCAGACTCTCCACTTCACAAAGACAGGAGCACGACTGTCTGTGCACTGCTACACCCTGAAAGCCCAGAATCTGGGCTATCAGTAAAGGGTATCAGTAAATATCTGTAGCCTGAATGAATGATCTAGCGAGAGAGGTTAGTCTTTGCTAATCACAAAACCTATGAGGAGGTGTAAGCCAGAGCCTCAGAGGCAGAGAGGGTAATCTTTCCTCCAGAGAGAAAGAATTTGCTCCACGAGCCACTGAGGGCGAAAACCCCACCCGCACACACCCTTCCCACCTTTGACTAATGGTCATCACCTCTCCCTCCCCCAGTTACACTGGGAGAATCCGTGTCAGCAGACCTGTGCAAACCTCAGGGAAGCTGGAGGTGAGTCAGAAGGGATGGTAAAGTGAACAGCTCTGAAACCCAACCCCTGGCATTGAGCTGGGGGTGGGGGCAGGTTCACGGAAGGTAATGGTGCTTGCTTTAAGACTCCAGGGGCCCTAGGCAGCGGTATCTTTCCGGAAAGCATTCTAGTTGGTAAGCGGGGAGGTATGCCCCCAGCTCTGGGTCCCTGGGGTTGCTGTGCCATCATGGCCTGCAAAGGGTGGCAAGGTGGACTTAGCTGTGTACACCCCTTCCCCAGCAGCCATTCTGGGCTCCCCTACGTAGGAGATGCAGATACAACCTTTGTGGCCTCTACCTTCTCTCCTGTAGGGGAGGGACACCTTCATCCTGCTCAACTGAAGCAACTTGGCCTACCCCAGAGCCAGCATTCCAGCCCCCATGCTTCCCAGGACCCCCCTGAGCATGCCATATGCAGTAGAATCCCAAAGGGAAAAAAAGAAGCCCTCCCAAAACCCAGCCCAGAACCAGGGCCAAGCTGGAAAAAGTGACTTGCCGGCCCGTCACCACGTTTTTCCCCAGTGAAAGGCTGACTCATTGCAACAGGCCCGGGCTGGCTCAGACTTGAGCCGGTGGCTTGGAACATGCCTGGACAGTGAGCGCCTTGTCTGAAGGGCTGGTCCACGAGAAGCCACGGGTCAGGGGAGCCCAGGCCACTGCCCTGGGAAACACCCGAACAGGGTCTCAGGAGCCCCAGGGGAAGCAGGGTGGCGGGGTCCCTCTGACCCCCGCAAACTCTTGGAGGGGGGCATAGCACGTGCTGGGGAAGGTCTGGAGAGGTCCTAAGACCTCAGGGGGAATTAAGCCCTAATATCCTGAGGCATAAATGTCATGGTGCTCCCTCCCCATAGAAAATTCAAACAGAAAACAACACTGAACAAAATAAATGTAGAAAAACCCAATAATGTCTTGATTTGCTTCATGAGATTATCTCAATGGTTTCTTCAGAAATATCAAAAAGAGATTATTTTCCAGTATTGGGGGCCATGGACGGGAGCTGGGGGCTGCTTTCCCAGGGCCCTTAGTGCACCTGCCTTTTGGGTAATTCGGCGTCACTCACAGAGTGCAGCTTGTCTCTGGTGGGTGCCCCAGAACCTCTTCACTCCTCGGGACATCATCCATGTTGTCATCCAAGGCTCTTTGGCAAGGACTTTTGAGTCATATGTTGGCTTAAATCCTGGCTGTGCCATCTGCCTGCCATGTGACCTTGTGTAAGTCATTTGATCTCACCGAGTCTCAATTTCTGTACATGCAAAATGGAAATTACACAAGGTAGTGCGTGCGTAGTGCCTAGTACAGTGCTTAGCACAGAGTCTGGGGTATAGGCTAGATGTCTCCCAGCTTCTTCCTTTATCCCCTACAAAGCTGTCGCAGGAAAGAATGTCATCAGCCATTTGCACTATAGTGTGAATAAACTCCTATCAGTGCCATTGTTCTTTTCATTCATTTATTCAACAAATGGTTGTGCACCTGCCATGTACCTGATCTGAGCCAGGTGCTACTTAGTCTCTGTACAGATTTTTCTTTTCCTCACAATGGTTTCTACAAGATTGCTAATGTCCCCATTTGGTGGTGGAGGAGACTGAGTCTCAGGAAGGTGAAAGAATGTTCCCAAAGTCATACAGCAGAGCCTGGGTTCACTTGCTCATTCAGGAAACATTGGCTGAATTTGGCTCTCTTTCAGGAAAGGTACGAGGGACACAGTAGTGAAGGAGTGGGACCCCTATCTTAAGACTCTGATGGGCCACTGTGTGTATTTGTACCTTTTGTCATCGCTCTGATGGTTAAAGTCCCATTCAGAACTTGTGCATGTGGGCAGAGAGAGCCTTCCCCTTCCTCCCAATTGACTGTCAGAGGGAGTTGCCTTCTTCTTACTGTGCAGAACGGGTCCTGCCCAGGGCTGAGCTGACATACCAAAAAAACCTCCTGCCTTTTCTTTCCACATCATTCTGGGGCTCGGCTGGGTGCAGATTTCCAAGACTACCTCAGAAGAATTCCATTCTTGTCCTCTCTCTTTCTCTCTCTCTTTTTTTTTTTTTTTGCACTTCATGATATGTATTACAGAAATGGCACATGTTCGTTATTTAAAAAAAAAGAAAATACAGGGGCACCTGGGTGGCACAGCAGTTAAGCGTCTGCCTTCGGCTCAGGGTGTTATCCCAGCATTATGGGATCGAGCCCCACATCAGGCTCCTATGCTATGGGCCTGCTTCTTCCTCTCTCATTCCCCCTGCTTGTGTTCCCTCTCTCACTGGCTGCCTCTATTTCTGTCAAATACATAAATAAAATCTTTTTTTAAAAAAAGAAAGAAAATACAGAAAAGCAGAATTCTCAAAGTAATAATCACTCTAAGTCCTGCTAAATGATTAAAATTTAGTTATATTATCTGCCAGACCTTTCTCTTATGCAATTATAATACAATTAATAATGATAAAAATAATGGTGATTTTCACTAATTTTCACTAACCCCAACACAGAACTTCCTCTGTGCCAGATACTGTTCTAAGCATCTTAGACATTTAATTTTTTTAAAAGTTTTTTAAAGGGGAAGATGCTTTATTATTTTTTTTAAAAGACTTTCTTTCTTTATTTGTCAGAGAGAGAGACAGAGAGAGAGGCAGGCAGAGGGATAAGCAGGCTCTCTGCTGAGCAAGGAGCCGGACGTGGGGGTCAATCCTGGGACCCTCGGATCATGACCTGAGACGAAGGCAGAAGCTTAACCAACTGAGCCACACAGGCATCCCCATCTTAGACATTTTAACTAATTTAATCCTTACAGCAACTCAGTGAGCAGATTATTATTGCCCTCATTTTACAAGAGTGGAAATTGAGAAAGAGAAAAAGAACATTTAAAAATATAGGTGCTATTCTTTATTTTAAAAACGGGATCATTCTGAAGATACTATTTTGTGACCTCCTTTTACCCCCTTAATAAGAAATACATAATAATAAATATACTTTCCCGCACATACTTTTTCATGACTATGTAGTATTCCAACATTTACACATCCCATAAATTACTCAGTTACTCAACCAGTCTTCTGTAGGTCATTTTTCTTCTTCTTCTTTTTTTTTTTACTATGACACAGAGATGTTCATCCTTGTAGCTAAATCTTTGAAAACCTGATTCACAGCTCCCTTAGAATAACTCCTAAAAGTAGAATCTCTTGGTCTGAAGATGTACATGTCCAAGGCTTCCAACATCTCTTGCAAACTTCTTCCCAGACAGGCAACTCTGCTGGGTTGCTAAAGGAATATGAACTGTCACAGCCCCATGGAAGACAGCTTTGGTAATACCCATCATAACGAGAGACACTCGTGTTACAGACCCAGCAATACCACTTCTGGGGGTTTACCCCAAAAGTATTGTTGTACACATGCAAGATGGTGCATGCATAAAATCAGTCATTGCAGCCCTGTTGATAATTGCAAAAGATCAGAAATAACCCAAATGTGCGTTATATGGAACTGGTCAAATAAATGATAGTATATATATAATAATATACTATAGAGTTGTGAAAAAGAATTAAAAGCTTTTCTATGTATTCATGGGAATAGCTGCCAAGATATGGTAAATGAAAAGCAAGTGCAGAATGGTGGAGATAGTATGTTATTTTTGTATGAGAAAAGACTACAAATGATAGTGAACATTCCTCTTCCCACACATAAATATAAATAAGCCCTAAATAAGTGAAAATAGGGCCTCGCACCCTACTTGTAGGTGACTTTGGTGAGGAGAGGGACTGGATGAAAGAGGATGAATCAGGACAGGAGAAAAATTTTTTTCACTGATCGTTTTTCATGCTTTTAGATTTTAAAGCCATTCTGTGCTTGTACTCAGAAAATTAGTCTTTAAAAATTACGTTCCAGGAGACGGCAAGTGAAATGTATGCATTTTTGGTAACTGTACTTCTGCTGACTATACAGTTTGAAACACTATTTTTTAAATAGAATTTTATAAAAAAATAAAAATAAATGAAAATTGTCTTCCAGTATTGTTAGATTGTTTTAGGTGTGATAATGTTATTGTAATTTTTAAAGATTCCTTACCTTTTAGAGATATATATTAAGATATTTATAAATGAAATTATATGATGTCCAGATTTGCTTCTAAATGATAAATGAGCAGGGGAAGCAGATCAGTATCGATATTACAGATGAAACTGAGCATGAATTGATGATTGTTAAACCTGTGATTGGCACAAAGAGGGTTAATTATCCTATGCAATGTATTTTTTAAAAAATAATTTATCGAGGTGAGATTCACATAAAATTAACTTTTTTTTTTTTTTTTTAAGCAACACAGGGCTTGAACTCACAACGTTGAGATCAAAACCTGAGCTGAGGGCACCTGCGTGGCTCAGTCAGTTAAGTGTCTGACTTTGGCTCAGGATTATGAGGGACTGAGCCCAGCATCCGGCTCTCTGCTCAGTAGGGAGCCTGCTTCTCCCTCTCTCTACTGCCTTCCCCCCACCCCCACGCCACCACTTGTGTTCCCTGGCTCTCTCTCTGTCAAATACATAAACAAAATATTAAAAAATAAAATAAAATGGTTAATTTGGGGGCTCCAGGGTGGCTTAATCGGTTAAACATCTGACTCTCCATCTTGGCTCAAGTCTCATAACCTGAGCCAAAGGCAGATGCTTGACAAACTGAGCCACCCAGTCACCCCCAAATTAACCGATTTATTTATTTATTTATGAAAGATTTTATTTATCTATTTATCAGAGAGAGAGAGCACAAGCAGGGCAAGTGGCAGGCAGAGGGACAAGCAGATCCCCCACCGAGCAAGGAGCCAGACCCGGGACTCGATCTCAGGATCCCAGTATCACTACCTGAGCCTAAGGCAGATGCTTAACTGACCGAGCCACCCAGGTGTCCCTCAAAATTAACCATTTAAAGTGAACAATTCAGTGGCACTGAGCACGTTCATAAACTTACACAACTCCCACCTCTATCTGGTTCCAAAATAGTTCCATCACTTCAAACTGAAAGCACAGTACCCATCAAGTACTTTTCCCCCATTTCTTCCTGCCTCCAGCCCCTGGAGACCACCAATCTGTGTTCGGTCAGCATGCATTTATCTATTCTCAATATTTCATATAAATGGAATCACACAGTACAGGACTTTTTGTGTCCGGCTTATTTACTGAGTGTAATGTTTTTGAGGGTCATCCATATTGGAAGATACGTCAGCACTTCGTTGCTTTTTAATCTAGTATATATGTGTGTGCATATCTACAAACAGCACATTTTATGTATCTCCTCGTCCAGTGATGAACACTCGAGCGGTTTCCATCGTTTAGCTGTTGTAGACATGCATGCCCGTATACTTGCTGGAGTACCTGCTTTCAGCTCTTTGGGGCATATACCTAGGTGTGGGATTGCAGGGTTCTATGGTGATTCTATATTTAACTTTTTGAGGAGCCACTTCAGTGTTCCCAAGCAGCTGGACCATTCTACATTCCCACTGGCAATGGATGAAGTTTCCAATTTCTCCACGTCCTCGACAACACTTGTTATTTTCCGTTTTGTTTTTTCTTCATTACAGCCGTCCTAGTGGGTGTGAAGTGATATCTCACTGTGGTTTTGATTTGCATTTCCCTGATGACTAATGATGCTGAGCATCTTTTCATGTGCTTCTCGGCCATTTGTATATCTTCTTTAGAGGAATGTCTATTCGCGTCCTCTGCCTATTTTTAAATTGGGTCATTTTTCTTTTTGTTGTTTCTGTCTACTTTTATATATATTTTAAATTCTCCATAGTAAGAAAAAAGATATAAAAATATTAGATATTGTATTTATGTATTTAAAACTTCAAGAAACACTTACTTATTTTTAATTTTCTGGAGAGAAAAATTTCCCTCTTCCTCCCACCCCCTTGATTTCCCCAGAGACCCTTGCATAATCCCAATCTCCATATGCCATTCATAATGCGATTTCGATTTCGAAAAAAGCATTTGCCCTTCAAACAAATAAATAAGCACATTTCTTCCCTTTCTCCTTCTCAAAGATAAGCAGGGCTGGGACTTTGGAGGAACAGAGCCTGGCTGTCCCCATCACTTTGGTCTCAGCCTGAGGCTGACCCCACTACCTAGCAGCCTGGTGATTCATTCCCTGATGTCCCACCTCAATGTCTTTACTAAGATTCCTCCGGGAAGGGAGGGTCCCATCTATAGCAGAAGAAACCTTCTGGGCCCCAATCCAGCCCCATCACAAGACTGGATGGCCCAGCCGCGAGACAAGCATGTCAGTGGCTTCCATAGCCAATGGGAGAGGCTTCGTCCGGCTCATGTTCCGCTGTGGTAGTCAGGCCAAACAGATGGCTTGGGATAAACAGGGGGGTGGTGCTGGGTTGGGGGGGTGGAGGTGGCTTTGAGTGGCCTCAGCCTCCCTTGGGATCCTAGAGAAAGAGGCAGGGGATGTGAAGGCCATGCCTGAGGAAGGGGCTATCATTTGAGTGCCTTCCAAACATGTGTGGGATGTTTTTAGCAGTAGAACTCTTGTTCAAACAAATCATTACACCACATAAGACAGAGAAAAAGGAAAAAGGAAGCTGCCTCAGCTGAAGAGGCAGTGAGAGCCCACAGCCTCCCTGCCCTCCGTGCCACGTGGCACCTCTGGGAATTCTGGGTCTCAGGAGATGCAGGTCCTGTTAACACATAGTCGTTATATGAGAGCACTTGGGAACTCGACACATTCTGTCTCTGTGAGCCTTGCAGTGGGCTCTGGAGGCCTGAGGAGAAACCCGGCCACAAGGCAAGCTCCCACCTGAGACACTGGGCCCATTCCCCAAAGCAAAGTGGCCTCGTGCTTACCCCTCACCAGCCAAGGGCTGGAGAGATGGGCCAGGGTTCAGGTGGGCTGAAGGAAGCTGAGAGAGAAGGCGGCTGCAGTGGCCTGGTCTCTGAGCCTGCCCAGGTTCCCTTCCAGCAAGAGCGCGTGGAACTCAGTGTCTACTTCCCTCTCTCCCTCCCTCCTTCCCTCCAGCAGAGTTGCCTTGACCTGAGTGGTCCACATGCAGCTCCTACCCCAGGCCTCTCTACCTGTCCCTCTCCTAACCTCAAGGGAGATGTGAGTACCCCTAGTCCCACCCCCAGAAAATATGACACAGCATTTCCTCAAACCCAGATTCTGGTTCTCAGCATAGTCAGTCTCTAGTGCCCCCCCATGTAATCCCAAATGCCTGTGGGGTTAGTTCTTTAACTAGAGAACGGGCCCATTTTTTGCGGCGGGATGGTGTGTGGGGGCATTTGTAAGGAAGCAGAGAGGTGGGCAAATAACTTTACTCTGAGTGTCAGTTATCTCATCTGCCCACTGGGGAGCACAGTACCTATTCCACAGGGCTATTTGGAGGATTAAATGAGCTCATACATGTCCAAGCCCAACAGCAGCTCGGTTTAGAAGCAGTTCCATACCAGAGAAAGGGCATGACGCTGTCTTTCAGTGATGTGTCACCTCAGATGAGGCATTTCCTCTCTCTGAGATCCAGTTGTGTCATCTGTAAAATGGGCATATTACTATCTGTTATCTAGCACAGTTGCCAGAGGAAACAGAAAATTCACCCAAAGTGCTTAATATAGTGTGTGGCACAGGGAAATTACTCAAAATATGGTAGTAACAGTTGCAATTATTACTACTTTTACTTTTATTATTATTACTATCATTTAACTAGAAGGGCAATGTGATTTTGTAGTTAAGCACATAAACACTGGAGCCCAATTGCCTAGGTTTGAATTCACTTCACCAGTTCAGCTGTGTGACCTTATGCAGGTTACTTAAACTCTCTGTGCCTACGTTTTTAAGGGGATGAATAATTATGTCTATCTCATGGAGTTGCTGCAAGAATTAAGTTAGTCTATGGAAGCACTTTGAAGAGCGTCTGGCAAATTATAAGTGCTATGAATGGTTTTGCTGTTAACAGTAGTAGTAGTTCTGTTGCTATTATTATTATTAACAACAAACTCTGAAAGCCTTCACTTTGGATCGGATTAAGGAGAGTCACAGTGCAACATATTCACCATCCCACTAATGGTTTAGCGACTCGGAAGCTGTGTGACTTTGGGTAAATCACCTCCCCTCTCTGGGCCCGCTTTTATTTCTCTACAAAACGCGAGTTATAATACTACCCATAATGGTGCTTCTAGTTTGTTAGGCTTCATTAACGAGCGATGACCCGTGGGAAGCTTCTAGTTTGTCGTTAATTAGGCTCTTGTCCCAATGCCCTGCCTAAATCCAGCTCCCTACCCCACCCCTGCCTGCCGGAGAGCGCTTGGATTCCTTCCTGCTGGGCGCGAGGGGCGGGGGGGGGGGGGGGGGGGGGGGGGGGGGGGGGGGGGTTGCTGCCTGCCCGGCGCCCGCTGCCAGGCCCTATTCTGGGGGCCGAGCGATCCCGTGGCCGTGCCAAGCTTCCCCGGGGATCAGGTTTCTGCTGACGCGGTGCCAGGCACGTCTGCTTCCAGGAACCGGCAGCCGCATTTAGCCGCGGGCCGCACATGAAAGGGCTGCAGTCGGAAACGTGACGTTGTGTCAACAGGCGAGGCAGGTCAGCGCTGGGTGAGACCATCCCGGCAGGCCCAGAGGGTCACGCCCTGTCTGAAGGCGGCCAGATCCCCAGCCTAGGCTCCCCTGCCTCCTGCCACCTCTCCCGGGCCTCAAAGCCAGCACTTCACCCCCTCACACTCACACCCCTTTTAAACAGAGATCCTCTTTGTCCCGAATGGGCGAAGGGCTGGGGTGCAAGTCCCTCCTCGCATCTCCCTGGGAGCCACTTGGAACCTGCTGCAAGTGGGCTAGAAGGAATGGCAAGGGCAAAGGGGGCAGCCCACAGCCGCTCCGTTTAGGGGTGTGCGACCCGGTACACTCCAGGAGGGGGACTCTGGGTCGACTGTTATGTGTCTGAACGCTCAGATGTTTTTTTAGTTCAGGTTGCTCCAACCACTTCCTTCAGTCCCCACGGCTACTCCTTGAGTTATGGCCCAGGAAAGAGAGAGGGGCATGCAAAAGCCTTTGGCCCTGATTTCAACCCCATGCTCCATCCCCAGGAGAAACTTGACTTGTTTAGGTTTTTACCAAAAAAAGTCTAGCCAGAAAAGCCTAGCCATTCATGGAGGCATTTCAAAGACTTAGCAGGCAGGAGACCTGGAAGCCCTGAAGAGCTGGGAGAAGGAGGGACTTCCCGAGTGTGCCATCTGCCTGCAATAGGACTTGTGACAAGGGCTCACAATCCTTATTTTACCTAGTCAAGACCAGGTGCAGAAGGGAGATGACAGGCCATGGGTTCATCTCCAGACTGCTGGTGCAGGGCTCTGCCCCTGACACCACTCTGCCTGGGGATCACTGCATCTTTTCGAGCATGCGTTCTGCATCTCACACAGTCAGGCAGTGCTTCCTCTCACCTGCTGGCTCATCAGGAGGCAGGGCAGGCAACTTGGGAAGCGGAAGTCCTGATGGGCAGGTGACGCCTTTGTCTGGCTGAGAACTCCCTGGGGGCAGGTTCCCTGCTTAGGCTCCAGAGGACCAGGGGGCTCTGGAAGACTCAAGATACTTGAGGATCTGAAGCATGGCAAGCCAGGCACTGGCCATCAGGACATCCCTGACAGGGAGAAGGGGAGAGGCAAAAATACTCGACCGGGTCATTTCCCACTTCTTTTCCCATGGAATTTTTTTTTTTCGTAAGAGCACTTGACTGAGAAACACCAATATTCATTCACGCACAAACACACCCAACGAGAGGAAGTCCAGGAAGGATGTAGAAAATAATTATGGAATGTTGCCTTCAGCAGCAATAAGACAGGATATGGCAAATCCATTAGACTTTGCTAGACTCAGTTAGACTGGCTTGGCAGAGGCTATCCCCAGCACCAATTACTATTGCATAATAATCCATTAAATCTTTTCTCCATGTGCCTACCCCTCCGGCAAACTCCCCAGACCCTACGGCCTAACAATTCCATTATTTGATTTTCTATCAAGTTCTAAGGACCATGACAAAAGCAAGCGTGGGGGGGGGCGGCGGGGACAATGTGCGTTTTGCCTAACTCTGGAAGGAGGCACGGGGTGACCGTGAACCTTCACCGAGTGTTAGTTGAAAAAAAAAAATTAAACATTTACCTACAAAATTGGCCAAGTTTATTCTGTCTGAATACAAGGTACATAAAGAGCTGAATGAAATGACACCAAGATTAACTAGTTGTTGCCTCCTGCCAAGAGCAGAGGTCCGGAGACAGCCGTGTGACAGGACTGGGGTATTTAAAAAAAAAATGCAAAAGACCATCTTTCTCTTCCACAGGAAAAGGATTATTTTATTAAGTATTTTAAAACACTACTTAACATTGACTCATAGATAAAAATATTTACAATTTCACACCTTCAGGAAGGCTCCAAAATATAAACACTGTACCTCTCCCTAGAGAAAAAAATTATTCTTCTCTTCAAAAACAGGAATACATTCATTTTTCTCACTTTGTAGATCAAGTAATTATACAAATAAACATCTGAAACATTTCCTTTTTAATATATTTATATAATATATATTTATAACAGTTTTACAAATAAAGGCAATGACTTTATACCAAAATAAAAACAGGAAAAGAAAAAGTTAAAACACGATCGGCGATCAAGCATAGTGCATTTTGAAAAGCTGGTGCAGGGCTAGCTGGACAAGTCAGAAAACAAGTACTCTGGACCAAAAATAAAACTTCTTTGAAGGAGACAGAATCCTTTTTAGCAATAAGGACACTCCCTATGCCGTCGGGCGAGGGGCATTAGCCTGCAGAAAGGATCTTGCTGTGCCAAGAGCTGGTTAGGCCTTTAAGCTAAGCTTGGTTAAAAAGGAGTTTTAGGATAGAACTGAAAACCTAGTCTAGCTCTGCTTGTTGAAGGTAGCAACCTGTTACTTGGCTTTATGCATTTGGGGGTGACCGGAACTTAGGCACCTGCATCTCTCAGACCCTGCTTTGGTTCCCGGGACAGCAAGATTGTTTTCTAGGTGAGACTTGGAAACAGGTGCCAGAGGCCCCAGGGACTCCTCCCTCATTCCCTGGCAGCTCAGCTTTACCAGGGGGCCCTTTTCAGTTCCTTATTAAGCTAATCACTAGGAAAGCCTGAGTAGGGAACTACATTCTCTCTCTTTATTCATCGGAGGCAGGGGGTGGGGAGCAGACCTGTAGAAATCTCCCCAAACCACTACCGTGCTATGCCAGTGTCTGCTACCTCACCACTTAGCAGAAAGCTCAGTGTGGCTGCCCTCTCCCCGTTTGGTGAGTCACGGCAACAATAAAAGGGAGAAGGGTGGGGTCATAAGAGCTGGCTGGGAACAGTGCTCTGGAAAGCCCTCTTTTGAAAGTACCTTTTTCTCAAAGCCACAGACCCGGCTCCCAAAAATGAAGATTGACTCACAGACCAAGACTTTGAAGCTTTTGAAAATCCAGCTGAATTGTCTGTATCTGAGGGGGCTACTCTCTGGGTGGGGAAAGCCCAGAGATCTGCTACAATCCCCCCTAAATCTCCTGATGTCAGGCAATCCTTCATATCTTCCCTACGCCAAAAGGAGCTTTCATGTCCTATACCAACACACGATGCACGCGAACATGCGCGCACGCACCCCAAATCTTCTCTCCATGCCTCAGATTATCTCAGCATACACACTAGAACAATCCTGCTGCAGTCACACTTTTTNCCTTTTTTTTTTTTTTTTTTGGAGGGGTGGGGGAATTAGGGAGGAAGAAAAGCAGAGCAGCAGGGTCCCCTAGTCTTTGGTTTCTAAATTTAAAGGGGGGATCTGCTTCAAAGCTTGGAGCAGGGCAGAAGAGTCGATGGCCGGATGGGCTGGCAAGGGAGAAGGGAGTCTCTGGGGCATGAGCAAGGGGGCTGAGATCTTGTCTGGGTTCATGAAGCTGGTGAGGGCTGCTGCGGAGGCGTTGAGGCCCGGGTACAACACGGGGACGGAGGTGGGATACCAGCACTTCTCCAGCATGGGCAAGTAGGCAGTTGCTGACGGCGGGATCAGATAGAAGGGCAGACAGAAGGGAGGCTGGTGTGGGTGTGGGCCCAGGAACGGGGAACTGATCAGGTCACTGCCAGCGAAATGGCCTTCATCATCTGACAGCTGCATTCTGCTCTTTTTTGTTGGGGGTTCTTCAGATTCTTGCTTAATAACACCGATCCTGTCTCCCATGCTGAACCTGCGTCCATGATCGCTTTTGAAGTACTGCTGCTCACCACGCAAGTCACCCTTCTCGGACTCTCCCCCGTAGCCACTGTCTGTGTCCGTGTCACTGCCACTCTGCTCCCCACTCGAGTGAGCGAAAGTCCGCTGGATGACCGGCACACAGTTTTTCCCAGGGCCTTCAGAGCCTTTGGCCAGGGAGCTGGGTTTCTCCTTGAAGTCCATGGCTTTGGGAGCTGGGTCTGACGGTTTCCTGGAGGTACCCCCCTGCAGCAGCTCTGAGACCACCCGGTGAAGGTGGGTGACCAGCTGCGAAGACTTCAGGTCCCGAGTGTTCTCATGCTTGGCCAGGTATTGAAGCACCTCCCGGGCACACGTCTGGAAACCTGAGCAGAACATCTCTTGACCTGCTTCAACATTTCTCCCCGACAGCTCACCTGGATCGACACAGATCCAAAGGAAGACATTTCAGAAGGCGCCGTGGTTCACCTGGATACCTATACCTCAAAGACTGAGAGCTTTCCTTTTTGTTAATAGCACTTGCTGATTTGTGTTCCTAACTCCAAATGATCAGAAAAAAATCTGGATTATACTGAAAAGTATAAATAACAGAACAAAAATAATCCATTATCCTACCACTCAGAGGTAAAATAGGAGTTGTAATGGTTGCATAATATCCAATCATAGAAACGGAACTTAATTAATAGAGATGGACTATTTTCCCGACACAGCAGTGACCAGCCTCATATGTTTATAACTCGAGTCGATTTATAGAACATCAGTCTTACCAGAGCAAGAGTGGACAGAGACAAGTCACAGAATGAAATAAAGAATAAAGGAACAATGTCACCCAAATAAGCTTATTTTTGATTAAAAAAGTTGCAGTTGTGCTGGAATCTTTAAATTTCAAAGCTATTTCTAAGCCTTTTCCATGTATTTTATCCACCAGCCCCAAGAAATCAGGTATGATCATCTTCCTATTTTCAATGAGGAAACTGGCAGGAGCACCTGCTAGGTTTTTGTGATTCTCATCATACTAGTCTTGGAAAGGAGGGCAAGAAGAATGGAATGAGGGAGTGGGTAGAAGAAATTTCTCTCCGGTCTGTACAGTATTATTTGGAAGGGGTGAAACCAGAAGGTTACAAGGTGAGTGTGATTCTCTGGAAGTCGGTAGAAACTAATGATGAAACTTTAGTGGTTTCATTAGATTGTGCAACTCACCAAGATACCTAGTGACTATTCAGGGAACCACATGAAATGCAGGAAAAGCTCCTGCTGTCATCCTGCCAGGATCATACCACACACGGAGTGATAAGGAAGTAGAGAAACAGGAAAACACTGGGGCATACCCATGATTTAGTCTCCAATGAAAGAGGACTAAGAAGATGAACTGTAAAACACCCACGATACAAATTATAGGTGCCTTGGCATTTTAAACAGGAGGGGGAAAATGTCCCAGAATCCAGAAACCCTTAAACCAAAATGCCACAGAAATATTTTACCACTTGACTAATACGTATTCATGCCAGGTGGCACGCAGCAGCGTTCAGAATGAAAAGCCTGACCTTTTAGGAAAGATAAAATGACATCTCCCCCAACGAATGTGCATAAGCAATTTGTTGTAGGAATGTTTCTTATACCAGATGTTGAGCCCACAGGCTATTTGTGCTACAACTCTTAGGTGATGATAACCAGACTCGGGCACTCACCAGCTTGTAAACCGCTCTGCAGGGCAATGATTTTCTGCTGCTGCTGGTCAATTAGGTTTGTTAGTGCTTTCACATGCTTCAAGGTAAGTTCCAGAACCACTGCTTTTTCCAAGTGACCCAAAGTCTGGAATAAAAAGAGCCTTAGTCAGCAGTGAGCTCAGAGAAGTCCCACCTCTGGGACATTTATTAGCAATGGGAAATATCTCTAAAGGAAAAAAAAAAAATGAAAGAGACTTTCCTGACTACATTTAGTTTTAAGTTTAGAGACGATGTTTTTAAAAAGCGTGTGTTTGTATACATACATGCACACACTTCTGATTAAAGAATAAAAAACGAGTGTCACTTATCTTTGGAGGCGTTTGGGAAGAGGCAGCTACATCAGGAGAAAGCTCTGACAGATAAATTTCTCCAGCAGCCGCTGCTGACCTTAACTCAGGGGAATCCGGAGATAACATTTCTCTGCAGTGGTGTGAACCTGAGGAGGGACTTCTACTGTGTCTGGCAGCCAAGAGGCTTCCCCTAGCTTCTTTCCTGACACCCTTTCATAACTTTCAGCTCATCCAGGCTTTTTACTTCCTCCTCAAATACTATTTTTTTTTTTCCTTTCCCCAACCAAAGGCTGCCAAGCCAGTAAGCTGTTGGCTACTGCCAAGAAAGGACAGGACATAAATATCACGCACCCAAACAAGTTCTCTTTATTTTTAAAAAGGGGGGAGGGCGGAGAGAAGGGGGTAAATAAAATCTGCGTGTTACTTGTTTTACCCAAGTCAGCAAAACTAAAGAACCCTGAAAATCACCAGAAAGGAAAGGCTTAAACTCCTGAAAACGAAGGCTAGTTGGTGTTGGAGTCAACTTGGAGAAGCCCAAGCGGTTTTCACTTCATTTGCATGAGGCTGCCAGAAAAATCCCAGGGCTGGGGAAGGGTACCCCAAAACAGAGGCAGCCGCGAGCTCCGAGCCGCCCATCTGGTCTGCAGTTCCCTGTGGGGCCTGCAGGCGGCGAATGACCCCCGCCCGCCCTCCGGGCAGAAGAGCTGGCTTGGAGAGGGGCCAGCTTCTCACTTACTGTAAGTTTGAGATGTTCGGGTAGGAGATCCTTCAGCTGGGCGATGCACTCGTTAATCCGGTCACGTCTCTTTTTCTCGATGAGCCGGTGCGGCAGTTTGTAGGTCTCCTGCAAGGCGCACGGGGAGGCGGTGGGCGCCAGAGGAAGCGAGTGAGAAGCCCCTCTCCTCCCCCACCCCGCGGCGCGATAAGAGTTGGGGCCGCGGAATCACACCCAGAACCACTTTCTGCCCCTTCTAGTCCAAGTCATTTCATAGAAGCCCCGAGCCCACACCTTGCATAGCCCGGCCAAGCTCAAAGTGAGAAAACTTTTCCTGGAAACAGCGCGCGCCAAGGGCTGGGGTCCCCAGGGACGAGATGTTCTTACCTTGCTATCCTCGCTCCGCTTTATTCCCCGCCTGGATTTGTACACTTGGTACATGTGGGCAAAATCCATCCTGCAGGGAGAGGGGCAAGGTAGGGTCGTGACTTGGCGTGCGCATAGGCTGCAGGAGCCCTGGCGCGTAAGAGCCCCCCGGATGCGCCCAGAGCCGCTCCGAGTTGAGAGCCGCGCAGAACGTAGGGCTGGAGCTGAGGCTCGAAGGGGCCGGGGAGTGCCAACTTACCCGGGTAGGTCTCCGGGCTCCAGTCCTGGAGCTTTGGGCAGGCAGGCGGGGGGCGGTTGCGCGCTGGGGATCCGCTCCATGGCGCGGCGAGCCGGGGCCACTGTGCACTCCTGTCTGCAGTAGCGGAACGTCGGGGTGAGGACTGTCCTGCAAGGGGCTTCCGGAGGGGGGGCGTCTCTCCGCAAGGGTTCCTCTGAGTCTGAGCTCCCTGAAATCCGCTTGGGCTGCCGGGCGCTGCGGCTTTGAGGTACTGCTTCAGTTGGGGGCGTGCATGGTGTCCCCGCGGCCTCTGGCTCCGGCTCTGCGCACAGACTGGCGGTGTGTGCTCCCTGCGCCGTCTGCGCGGTGCGAGCCAAGTGAATGAGAAGTGGGGCGGGCGGGGAGGCGGGAGGGAGCTCGGAGGGGGGGCCGGCTAGGGCGGAG
>NC_048221.1:45408015-45461728 GCF_002007445.2 Ailuropoda melanoleuca | reverse complement strand
GGGCGGAACCTGCCCCAGGGAAATGAAGTAAGTTCCCGTCTCCTGGGAGGGAACGGGGGAGGACGGATCCGCCCGCGTCTGACTCAAGCCGGGAGAGGAATATCCCCTCGCTCGCTCCAGCCCAACCCTCTTCCTCCTCCCCCGCCCGGCCGGCTCCGAGGAACCGGCGCACAGCGGAGGGAGTCGCCCGGCCCCCCTGCCTCCCCAGAGGCTGGTGTTTCTTTCCGTCCCGGCTTCCCCGCCCCCACCCCTCAGTCGGGCGTCCAGGAATTGCCCGCCGTGGGGAGGGGCCGAGGGGCGGGGCGGATGTCACCCCATGGGAAGCGGGCTGGCAGCCAAGCGCAGGGGCAGCCGAGGCCGCCGCCGAGCACGCTGCGCGCACCTGACCGGCGAGCGTGTGCGCCACGGGCCCCTCGCTCCCCGGGCGCTCGGCTCCTGGGTACAGCCTGCGGGCCGGGGCACCCTCATGCGCACCCCCTGGGTGTCCCAGTACCCAGCTCCACCCCACTGCGGCTAGTCCGGCACAGAAAGATACCGGGCCCGGTGCCCTGCGTTCCCTCCCTCCTCTGCCCCCTCCGGAGCAGAGGCTCCCGGGTCGCCTCCCCTCCGGCTGCAACGTTACACAACCGCGGCGGCGACGCCTGCCCTGCAGCAGCACGGGGCGTGACGCTTCACGTGGCCAGAGCTCGGGCCATAGGGCCGCCGCCCGCGAGTCCGTCTCCGCCGTCCGTGGGACCCAGACCCCGGGGAGGCGGTGTGCCCGCCGGGATGGGCCATCTCCCTGCCTGCCAAGAACTTGGGCGGCGCTGTTGGCGGTCTGCACCCGGAGCGGGAGGGAAGAGAGAGACTAGAAAAAACTATCTGTCCATCACGTTGAAATCTTAGCATTCATTCAGCCGACACGCATTTGTCGAGCCCCCTCCTGCGTGCCGGGCGTTGTGACCATTGCTAGAGATATGGTGGGGAATCAAACAGATTCTGCCCTTGAAGTTACAGGAACCTCTGGAAAGAGGATAAATTGGGCAATGAAGGGAAGGCCGCCCTGGGAAAATTATATAGGTGCCACTGGCTGACAGAAAAAAAGATAAGTTTGTTTTGTTTTGTTTCAAATGTATTTAATACGGACCAAGATGCGTGGGAAGAGAAGGAGGAAGAAGCTAACCCACTGCCCTGAGCTTGGGCAGAAAGGCCTCCCCCAAGCAGCCCCAGATCTCCGCAAAGCCCGCGCGGGTGGGGGGCGGCGGCGGGGGCACGTACCTCCCCCGGCAAAGTCCGGGCTCTGTGACCTTCTAACTCAGTCTGGAGCAGGGAAAACAGCTGAAACTCCAAGCCCGCGGTGTGAGCCGCGCTGATGCAGTCAGAGGAGGGAGCCAGTGGAAATTCATGACTAAAATAAGGCCTGGCTGGGGATTTCACTGACCTCTGCGCTGCCCTGCCCTGCAAGTTCGGGGAGTTGAGAGATGACTGTAAGCCGTTCCCACCGCGCCTCGGGTCAGTCACCCCGCTGCTGAGTGGCCTGGCTGTGGGAAGGATTGAAAAAAAAAAAAACAAAAACGGGGTCGCCGCTGGGACTGGGTGAAGCTTCGCCTCGGGCGCAGTTTGGGGGTGTCAGTCTTAATTGGCAGTGTCCTTGACAACCTAGAGAACTGGGATTCACACTTTGACCAAACTGGGAGTGGATTTCCTTCAGGTCGCTTTGGAGAGCTCCCACTTCCTGTTTATGTTTCACAAGCGTCGAACTCATTAGCAAGTGTGAGAAATGCCTCCTTTTCTAACTGCTAACTGGCGTGACCTCTCTTGGGGGCTCAGGGATCCTTCCCTCCCAGAAAGTACTTTTGCTGGCTTCTGTTATCAGCCATCTCTAGGGAGGGAGTGACTGTGCCGCAACTTCCTGCGGGGAGGTGGGCAGCAGAACCACAGGGGAAGGAGGGGACCGGCCTGCCCTGGGTTTGTGCTTTCAATCTAGGGCGACCTGCTTCATTATGCGACTTTAATAAGGGTGAAGGATTGTCATGACTGCACCAAAACCACAGTTCCACCAGAAAAGAAGTACTGGGGGAAGAAGGAACACATGTCCCTGAACCGTCATACACCTCTCTCCCCCCATGCCAGACATGAACCCAAACATTTCAGCTCCCATGGCACAATGTCCTTAGGATGCTTTGATGTTATCGATACTTTTTGTCCTTACCTGTTGTACAATTGGACAAAATGTATGCATTTCCTACTTTGTGTTCCAAATGTATTCTTAAGCTTCAAGAAACATCTCCAAATAGAAAAAGAAAGATCTCCACCCTATCAAAGTTCGATCATGTCCAGATTTTATATATTTTATACCATTTAGTCTGTTTTTCTTCTCTCAATAACTTGTGATTATTTTTCATTAATTTAAACAAAATAATTCCTTCCCAGCCTGCATTTTTCCACCCTGAAGAATCTTGAAATTTCACTCTTGTCATCTTGTGCAGACACTTGTTTCATGCCGTTTTATTTTTTAGACCTTCTGTAAAAACTTTGTCTATGTTAATTCATTTACTCCTTCCCACTACCTTATAAGGCAGATATTAGCTCATTTTTACATTCATTTGATACATATTTTTTGAGAACCACTATGTGCCGGGCACTGAACTAGGTCCTAGGAATATATGTGTCCTCTTAAGGAAATTGACTCAAGGAGGTTAAATAACCTGCGCCAGGTTATATAGCCGGAGATTAGATCTGGAACTAGACCCTAGGTTTGTTTGGCTTTGAAGCTTGTACTCTTAATCATTATACTCTTGGCTGCCTGGTAGGGTTGTATGAGTTAGGCACTGTTCAACTCCAGGGGGAGCCATTCACATCACAGTCTGTGTGAGAGCACCCTCTAGAGTTGTGCGTTATAGCACTGAGCAGCTGCACTGGGTAATTCTGACATTTTGCAGCCCTCCCCTCTGTTTTGTCCTTTTAAGTGTAGAGAGAACATAATTTTGTACAGGGAAGGACAGGATTTTCCTTTTCTTTTCCTCCTGAGAGTCAGCATTTTGAAGGTCCGATGCAGTGTGTTGGGGAGAGTCTATATTGTTACCTAGTCCCTTCCCATGTAAGAAGTTAGAGCTCACAGCTGCCTGCATGTACCCATACCTTTCTTGCTCAGATAACATCATTTTCTGCCTATGTATGGATCCTCAGGAAATGTTTTGTCACACTTCACATACCACATTTTTATATATCATGACCCAATAAACATGCACAAACACATACACTTGAAGTACGTTAAGCATAGGGCAGCCGAGTCCTGATGGGGCTATAGCAATAAGCCACCGCTAGCCTCTCTCTTACTCCTGAGTAACCATTGCTCACTTAAAGAAAAACTTAAGCCATTTAGGAAGAAGCCAGCTCAATGTATTTCAGACAAAAATTTACAAAACGGGGGCACCTGTGTGGCTCAGTTAAATGTCTGCCTTCAGCACGGGTCATGATCCCTGGATCTTGGGATGGAGCCCTGCTCCAGATCAGCAGGGAGTCCACTTCTCCCTCTCCCTCTGCCCCTCCCCCCTGCTTTGCCATCTCTCTCAAATAAATAAAGTCTTTAAAAAAAATAAAAAGAATAAAATTTTTATTTTCTTTTCTCAGTTTTGGTAATTTTTGTTTTTTAAGGAACTTGTCTAACTGAAATATGTTAATATATTGGTAAAAAATTTTATCCCTTTAATGGCTATATAATCTAAAGTGATAAAAACTTTCTATTCTTTTAAAAAATTTTTGTTAGTTTTCTTTTTTCTTGATCATCTTGCTAAGAATTGTATTAATTGTATTAATTTTTGCAAATATCCAAATTTTGAATTTGTTTTGATTTTCTCGATTGTTCATTTTAAAGTTGATCAATTTTCTCTCTTATTTTTCTTATTCCCTTTTTTCTAGCTATTTTGGATTTAATTCGTTCTGATTTTTCTAGTTTCTTATGATATAAGGTAAATATCAATGATTTTTAAACCTTTCTTCTTATAAGTATTTAAAGCTAAGATTTTTCCTCTAAACACTGCTTTCACAGAACCCCACAATATTGGGTATTAGTATTTTGTTTATCATTCAGGTCAAAATATGTCCTAATAGTTACTGTCAGTTTTCTTTGATTTGTGGGTTATTTAGAAGGGTATTGTTTAATTCCCAAATATTTGCAAATTTTCCAGAAAACCTTTCTCTTTTTCTTTTGAAATAATTATAGAACCATAGAAAGTTACAAAAATAATACAGAGAAGTTCCACGTACCCTTCACTCAGTTTCCCCCAATGGTACCATTTGCCAGGACTATAATACAATATTAAAACAAGGAAATGAACTTGGGTACAATCCACAGACAGTTTTCAGATTTTCACCCATTTGTGTATGTCTGTGTACGTATAGTTCTATGCAGTTTTATCACGTGTAGATTACTATAACTACTTCACCAACAAGATGTAAAACTGTCCTATCAGTACAAAGTCCCCTCATGCAACCCCTTTATAATCATACCAATTTATTTCCCCTCTCCTATCCCTAATGTCTGGCAAACACTAATCTGTTCTCCATCTCTGTAATATTATCATTTTAAGAATGTTGTATAAATGGAATCATATAGTAAACTTTTGAGATTGAAAAATTTTTTCCACTCAGCCTAATCTCTTGAGATCCATCCAAGTGGTCACGTGTATCAATAGTAAGTTTCGATGAGTGGTGTTCCATGATGCCACAATTTGTTTGCCCATTCACCCACTGAAGGGCAGGGGAGTTCTTCCAGTTTTCTGTGATTATAAAACTACTATGAACATTTTTCTACATGTTTTGCGTGGACATGTTTTCTTCTCTGAGACAAAAACCATAATAATGTATGGTTGTAAAGAAACTGACCAACTGTTTGCTGGAGAGGCTATCCCATTTTACCTTCACAATCGCAATGTATAAAAGATCTAGTTTCTCTTTATCCCTACCCACATTTGCTATTGTCACTATTTTTTTTTTTTTGAAGAGTTTTATTATTTTTCAGAGGGAGAGAGAGAGCACAGACAGGGGGAGTGGCAGGCAGAGGGAGAAGCAGGCTCCCTGCTGAGCAAGGAGGCAGATGAGGGACTCTATGCCAGGACCCTGGGATCATGACCTGAGCCGAAGGCAGACACTTAACTGACTGAGCCACCCAGGCATCCCTGCTGTTGTCACTATTTTTAATTTTAGCTTGTCCAAATAGGTGTGCAATGCCAGGTATCTTTTTATGTTGGTTTCTAACTCTACTATTGGGTCAGAAAATATACTGTATTAGATTTTAATTCTTTGATGTGAAGATCTCTTTCATTATCCAGCATATATATAGTCTATCTTGATGAATGTTCCCTGTGGGTTTGAAAGCATGTATATTCTGTAGTTGGATGTAGTATTTTATTAAGTTGGTATTTTATCAAGTTGGTTACAGTGCTGTTCAAATGTATCTCTCTACTGATTTTTTTCCCCTTTCTGTGTCCTAAAAGTACTGAGACAGGAGTATTAAAATCTCTCCAAGTATGAGTGAAGAGTTGTCCATTTCTGTCCTTTTTCTTTATGCATTTTAGAACTCTATTCTTAGTTGCAAATACATTTAGGATTGACATGTCTTCTTGATGATTTTATTCTCTTATCATTATCCTCTTTCATTATAGCATTATTCTTCTAAAGTTCAGTATTATTCTTCTATTTTTGTCTGATATTAATAATATAACCACACTGGCTTTTTGTTGTTATTGCTGTTTTTTAAGTAAGTTTCATGCCCAACGTGGGGCTTGAACTCATGATCCTGAGATCAGCAGTCACATGCTCTACCAGCTGAGCCAGCCAGGCGCACTTACACTGGCTTTTTTATACTTAGTGTTTGCATGATATATTTTTTTCTACCCTTATGCTTTCAACCTATGCCTTTATAATTGAATTGTACATCATTAAACCACATGTTGTTGGATCTTGCTTTTATATCAGTCTGACAATCTGCCTTTTTATCATAGAGTTTAATATATTTATATTTGAGGAAATCATTAATATAGTTGGTTTTAAATCTCCCATCGTGGTATATATTTTTCTATGTATCCCATTTATTCTTTGTTTCTGTTTCTACTTTCCTACCTTCTTTTGGGTATATTGCATTTTTTTAATCATTCCATTTTATCTCCTTTTTTTTTTAAGTATACTTGTTTGTGTTATATTCTAGCGGCTGTTCTTGAGCAGTGGTTTTTATACTTTATATGTGTTAGGACACAGCTGGAAGTCTTATTAAAACATAGATTTCTGGGGTATACCACTAAAGTTTCTCAGTAGGTCTGTGACAGAGCTCAAAAATTTGCATGTCTGGTGAGTTCTCAGATGCCATTGATGATATATGTCTGGGAACCATATTTGATAATCTCTGCCCTAAAGATTATACTCTACATCTTTAAGTTATCACAGTCTACCTTCAAATAATATGCTGAAAAATGCTATTATACAATTTTACAGATATGTAAGAACCTTGCAGCGATGTAATTCCATTTATTCCTCCTCTTAACCTTGGTGCCTGTTATTTATATCTTACTTTTGCATAAATTATAAAGATTTATTTATTTATGTTAGAGAAAGAGAGAGTGCATGGAGGGGAGGGGCAGAAGAGGGGGCGAGATAAACTTTTTTTTTTTTTTTTAAGATTTTATGTATTTGAGAGAGAGTGAGCAAAATAGCAGAGCAGGGGTAGGGGCTGGGGCAGAGGGAGAGGAAGAGGAGTCTGACGTGACACTTGATCCCAGGACCCTGGGATCATGATCTGAGCCCAAAGCAGATGCTTAATCAACTGAGCCACCCAGGCACCCTGGAGAGAGTTTTAAGCAGGCTCCCCACTGAATGTGGAGACCGACAAGGGGCTCGATCTCATGATCCTGAGATCATGACCCTGAGCTGAACCAAGAGCCGGTTGCTTAACTGACAGTGCCACCCAGGCACTCCAACTTCTGCATAAATTATAAACCTCAAAATATGTATTTATATATATATATTTTGCTTTAAACACTCAATAATATTTTTAAATATCATGCACACGGATAAAAAGATACAGATGTAGATATATTACTTTAAAAAGGCCTTTAAAGGGGTGCCTGGGTGGCTCAGTCCGCTAAGTGTCATGGTCTCGGGGTTCTGGGATCGAGCCCTGCATCAGGCTCCTTGCTCAGCAGGGAAGTCAGCTTCTCCCTCTCCCTCTGTGATCTCTCTTGGGTGCTCTCTCAAATAAATAAATAAATAAATAAATCTTTAAAAAAATAAAAATAAATAAAAAGTTCTCTAACATTTACCCATCTGTTTACCCTTTTTGGTGCTCTTCACTTTCTGCAGATCTGAGTTTCCTTCTGATATCCTTTCTGTTCTTAAATGTTTACATTAGTTTTTCTTGTAGTGTTGGTCTGCTGCAGATGATTTCTCCCAACTTTTGTCTGCCTGAGAATGAATTTATGAATTTATTCCACCTTCATTTTTGAAACATATTTTCACGGTTTATGAAATTCTAATTTGATGATGTTTTTCTTAGCACTTTAAGGTGTTCTATTGTCTTCTGGCCTCTGCTGATTCTAGTGGAAAGTCAACTGTTACTTGTATCGTCAATCCCTTCTGCGTCTACCTTTAATCCCCTTTCAGATTTACCACTTCCCATTGCTTTTCAGCAAAGTTGCTATGATTTATATAGGTGTGGTTTTCTCTGTATTTATTTTGCTTGGGGTGTGCTGAGTTTCTTGGTTCTGTAAGTTGATATTTTTCATCAGTTTTGGTAAGTCTTAGCCAACAAAACTTCAGTGATTTCTTCCGTCATGTTATCTCTTCTCTTATTTCTGGGACACCATTTACACATTGGGTTGTTTGAAATTATCCCCAACCCAGTCAGAGGTGCTTGGTTTCCTCTGCTCTCGAGTCTGCTACTAAGCTCATATAATGAATTTATCTCTGATATTATGTTTTTCATTTCTATAATTTCCGTATGGTTCTTTTTTCTAGTTTCCACTGCTTTGTCAAAATTCCCCATCTCTTCATACGTTGCCTTCTTTTTCGTGCAATCTTTTAAGATTTTTATATCGTAAGTATTTTGTATTTTAGTATGCCTGGTTAATAATTTCAACTTCTAGGCTCTTTTTGGATCTCCTTTTATTGTTTTTTTTCCCTCTATTAATGGCAAGACACATTTTCTCGCTTTTCTGTAGGTTTTAGATTTTTTTTTTTATTGCGTGCTTCATATTTTGAAGCAAAGTAAAGTAGAATACAACGTAAATATTTACCTCCAAAAAGAGCAAGCCCCTTCTTCCATGAGAGGCTGAGTCAGTCTGATCTCTAGTTGATCTGGGCCAGGGCTTTGTAATAGCTTTAGCTGGAATCATTTCCCTGCTGCTTTCAAACGTTCTGAGGGTGAGATTAGGACTTCCCCTTCAGTAGAGCCTGAGATCTGAGTGCTGATGAGGTTCTTGAGATCGACCTATACTTCAAAACCAAGCTAACAGGTGTGAGAACTGGGGGGAGTCTCCCTGCTCTATTGCCTAGCTGATAACTTTCTAATTTCTCTTTACCATTTGCCCCTTCCTCCTGCCCCTCTGGAGATTTCCTCCAGCCCTTTTGTCCCTCTAAATCCTTTGCAAATCCCTGGACTTCGCGAGAGCCAAAAATGACTCAAGGAGTGTGCCTTGGCCCTTGTTCCCTGCCTCCAACTTTGGCAAACTATTTCCAGCCCTCTGTGAGGACTCGGGGAGGATGAGGTAGGTAGGTGTAGACTGAGGCTATGGCCCCTCAGCCCACAGCCAGTCTTTACAAGTCTGTTAACATTTCAGCTGAGTTCTCCTTACCCCTGGATCACAAACCCTTCTTTCCTCTGCCATTCTACTAGAGGTGACAATGGCCGTGGGTCTCCGCTCTCCCAGGTAAAGCTAGTCACTTTCAGTTTAGTGCATTTAGGTTTCTTTGTGCCATCAGTTCTCTGATAGGTTTTAAAAATCAACAATCGTTTTAAAATCAAGGTGTCGTTGGGGCACCTGGGTGGCTCAGTCAGTTAAGCACCTGACTCTTGATTTCACCTCAGACCATAATCTCAGGGTTGGGAGATCGAGCCCTGTTTCAGGCTCCATGCTGTGCATAGAGACTGCTTAAGACTCTCTCTGTCCCTCTTCCTCTGCTCCTCTCTCACTGCTTGTGCTCTCTCTCTCTCTTTCTTGAAAAGAATCGGTGCATGTTTTGTGTTTACCTGACTTGTTTTAGTTGTTAGGGTGACAGGGACATTCTCTTGTAACCCTATACGTGTGACCTATAAATAGAAATCCCCCGATAACTCTTAGCTGAGATGCAAAGATGGTTAGGGAGCTTAAGGAACCAATGAACTGGCAGGAATTGACAACCTGCAAGATGAAGCCAGTGTGGGGATCTGACAAAATAGGAGATGACAAAGGTGCATTGTAGTCTATCAAGCACCTGCTAAAATCATACACACACACAGGGGCTGGGAGGAGACCATGGCAAAAAGGAGATGCTTTGGCACCCAGCAAGTGATACTTACCTTCAGAGAACGGACAGTGCATGTGATTGTGCTGGTGTCTTCTTCTGACAATGTCCCACTCCCTCTCCCTCATCTGTCTCTCTTAGGGCAGTGATTCTCACAATTGACTCTGTATACAAATCACCAGGGCATCTTGTTGAAGTTCTGATTCTCTCTTAGTAGGTCTGGGGTTGGGCTTAAGATTCTGCATTTCCAGCAAGCTCCCAGATCATGCTGTTGATAGAAGAATAGCAAGGTCCTCAAGTACATACACCTGCATTTTTAGGTGGGTAATAGCAATAGAACTTGATTGTTTGTACGGAGGTGAGTTTACAGTATAAAGGACAGGGGAAAGATTTTATCTGAATAACTAAATAGAACTAACTATCCGGGACACCCAAGAAGTAGATAGAATGTAGTTCATAGTCACACAAAGTGTAGAGAAAGCATATGTGGAGGAAAGGCATTGAGGAAATCTAGCGAGAGGCAAGCCTACAAGTCATCAAACCGGCTTGTTTGGTGGGGATGTAAGTTTGTTTTCAGAAGGGCAGCTGCCATCCTGGGAGCTAGAGTCAGGGGCAGTTCATTGCCCAAGGAATCAGGCCTTTTATGGCTCTGCTGTCTGCCTAAGGCCTGGGAACACCCACTTTACAAGGGGGGAAGGATGGAGAAAGAATGTGTGGAGAGGGTTTGGGTAGCTCCTAGGAGCCCAGCCAGGAGTTTGGCTCTGTACATGGAGGGGTGACAACTGCAGAGAATATTCATCAAGGGGTTACAAATTAGCACCTGACTCCCACCACCCCTCTTTTCCTGGCAATAACCAGGTAGATTTGTTTTCACCAAAAGAAACTTACCAATTGGAATTTCATAGCTCTGATATTAGCTATTGGTCCTATGTTATTTACAGGACTAATTAATGCACCAATAGAAGAGAAAATAAAATTTCCTTCATTTTCTGTACTCAGTAATGCAGTACTAATCTCAAACAAAGATGATTATGGTCCAGATTGCCTTGTTAGGAAGAAAGTATGGAGAGCTCTGGAAAATCATCATAAACCAGCTGAATATAATGATTCAATTAAATAAAACTTGACCATTCAAAGAAATGCGGAGAAGGTAAAGTTTTGATGACATCCTAGTCAAAGAAAATTTAAAGGATTGCAGTATTTATTTGATCAAAAATATTTACTGGGAGTTTTCTATGTACCAGACACATACTATGTGAATGAAATTTTCATGATGTATTCTCGTGGTGCTTACAAATCTCGTGGATGGCAATTTTATTACTTTGAAGCATGTAAGTAACTTGAACTAGGCTAACTAATTATTGCACGCAATTCCCTTAGGGCAACTGTTTAATTAGTAGGCAAGCATTATTCAAAATTACCGTGATTTTTGCATACAAACAAGGGCATTTAAACTGGCAAATAATTTGTTCTCTGAAGTACTTAAATCAAATATCTTCAGAAGTTATGCACCCTATTCTTTTTCTTAAGCAGTGCCCCCTCCCTCTTTCCTTCAATGGCACAGATAAAGTTGAGGCTGACCCCTAGCCAGTTAGTTAGGACAGTATTCTCAGAGAGTAGGGACTTAGCGAAGTGGGGAATGATAAATAAGATTAAGAGATTCAAGAAAGCAGGATGAAATTATTAGTAGTTAGAACAAGTGCTTTGGTACAATAAGACCAAGGCAGATAAGAGCCTTGCGGGAGTTACTTAAACCTCAGTTTACTCATCTGTAAGATGGGGCAACAATAGTAGCTACCTCATAGGGTCCTTGTGAGGATCAAATTAAATGATGTGTTTAAAAGACTATCACAGTGTTTGGCACATAGTGATGACTCAATATGTGTTAATACTACTTATTTTTATTAGTAGAATGCCAAGAATTGCTTAGCATATCTGAGCATTTAGTCACATAGTTATAACTTAGACATCAGCGGTACAACTAGAATTTTCTCTGCAAAAGGTACTGACATTGACCTCGGGTTCTAAGACTAGAAGGGTTTTTGTATTCAGACTGTCCATTGCTTTTGGGACCAGCAGCAAGGTAACAATTTGGGAGTCCTGAACTTTTTGCCCAACAGAAGGTAACATTGACCTTTTGTTGCCCTTCCCCAGTATGATAGTCTCCAGAATAACCTAATAGGTTTTTGTTGTCGTTGTTAATAAACAAAGGAAATCTTAAGTTTTAGCTTTGAAGTATATAAAAAAAAAATAGATGATTCTGAGGAATATGAAATGTTTATAAGAATTGTGACTGGATGGAAAAAAATAATTAGACCCGTTTTTAAAGTCTTAGTATCTAAGAAAAGTCATGGAAATTTTTAGAATTAACCTATATAAATTCATTCCACAAAAATTCAGGCAGTTCCATAGAGGTGTTCAGAGCTCTGTGGTTTTGTCTACAGGATGCCGAAACTTTTGAACAATTCAAACAATTGGCCAGTATTTTTTTTTTAAATAAAATAAAAGCTGTTTGATAGATAAGCCTGGTTAGTTAAGACATCTGTTCCGGTGGCCAGCTGTGCCTGGATGGACTTTGCCTGGATGTATCTTCCTAAATAGTTCAGCAGTAATAGGGATTTGTGATAAGAGTAGCAAAGAAAAATAGACGAGTTGTGTTTAATAAAGCTCCTAATAAATATAGTCTGAAACCCTGGCCAACTGAAACTTTAAAAAAATCATCCAGGACCATTCAGATTACAAAATGTAGTTAACTCTTGATTACATACAGGAGATTATATATTCGTTCATTCAACACGGTTTTATTGAATGCCGAATTCGTCTGCTTGGGCTGCCATAATAAAATACCATAGATTGGGCCACTCAAACAACAGAAATTTATTTTCTCACTGTTCTGGAGGCTGGAAGTCCGAGATCAGGGTGCCAACATGTTTGGGTTCTGGTGAGGACTCTCTTCCTGGCTTGCAGACAGCTGCCTTCCCACTGTGTCCTCTAAGGGCGGAGAGAGGGAGACAGCAAGCTCTCTGGTGTCTCTTCTTGTAAAGGTATTAATGCCATCGTGAGCCCAACCCTCACGATCTTATCCAACACCACTTACTTCCAAGGGCCCCATCTCCAGATACTATTACACAGGGGATTAGGGCTTCAACATATGAATCTGGGAGGAAAGCAATGTAGTCCATAGTAAGTGCCTGTGTTTGGGACCAGAAATACAAATACGATCCCTGCCCTCCTGGAGGAGGGGAAACAAACAACAAATGAATAAACAAAGACAGTTGAATGATTTCTGAACATGATGACTGCCAGAAATGAACGGGTCTCAAGAAGGAAAATAACAGAGTGAGAGACAAGGAGAACACTGGCCCTTCTGATGATGGAGCATTTAAGCTGAGACCAAGCAATGAGAGGGAGCCAGCCACCAGAGACCAGCCAGCAGAGGGGTATCCTATAGAAGGGACCACCTGGGCAAAAGCCCTGAGGTGGGCAGGGGTGCCATGTTCTAGGACCACATACAAGGCTATTGTGATTTAAGGGTCATGACTGAACAGTGAGTGACACAAGATGAGATTATAGAGGTAGCCAAGGGCTGGATTATCTGATTATCTCCGGTTCTGTTTGTAGTAGTGCTGAGGTGTTTATTGGTACCTTGTCACTTGCTGTGAGCTAAACTCGATCACCTGCAATATTGTAAAATGTCTGTGGATAATTCAGCTTCCTCAGTTCATTTTGCCTACAGGGATGCCCTTTGAAACCAAGAATCCTCACCACCTGTGGTAATTTAGAAAGACTCAAAATGTACAGCGCCGTCACCAGCATGGGACGAGTTAAGCCCAATCAATTACCTGAGGCAGGTTTTCATTATTGTAATAATATCCGAATCTTAAAGCATTAGACAGCACGCTGAGATCAGCTGGGGAGCAGGAGCCAAGCACAGAGGTGTGACAATTAACAACTGACCCTCTCGTCCTGAGGTTAGATGCGGTATGACACACTAGATTCGAGGCAGCAAAGTAGCCCACATACGATTAAAACCCAAGCTGTTGCCTCCCTCTGTAACCTACCCAACACTGACCCAACAGGCATATTTCCCTCCTCATTTGGCACAAAAGACCTTTTGCCTTGGCCCAAGAGCCGGAGGTTTTGCTTCCAGCTCTGATGCTATGCCGGTGACATCCTTGAGAGGTAGAAAATGCTGCTTCATTGGCCTTTTGGTAAAGTTCAATAATTTTCCCTACCTGACATCCCCAGGTATTCAGGAGTAGACTTCCAATTCCTCCTCATCCAGGAAGGAAGGCACTTCCTTTCTGTCTACTTCTAGGTGTTGTAGTGAAAAGGTTCCTGAAAAATATGCGATAAGATGCAAAAGCAGCATGTAAAACTGATAGCGTGTGACCTCCAACATCTGCGGTCTGTAGAGTAAGCTTAGTGACTTCTAGAGGCTGGGTACATTGCCTGGATCCTCATCGATTCACCCAGTTGATTATAGAAAGTACTGAACGTATTACTAACATCGAAGGGCTACTTGAAATGTTTAGTCATCGAGGGAAAATGTGTATTGTTACTTAAAGGGCCTGATCTACTAATATGCAAATACTGAAAAGAAGGAATACTTGTGAATTTATGAGGGGCAAGACAAATCGGTCATTTCATGTAACAATGCAGGCGTAGCCCCCATTTACACCAATAAGTCAGATTAAATCCTGAGAAACACAGTTCTTTCAGCTTTCTGGACCTGGAGTGTGGAACTCCTGGTGCTGACTCTCAGAAAACCCGAGTTATTGTGCGGGGAGTATGGAGATATTTAGTAAATGTAGTAAGCATTTTAATTCTGCAAATATGCCCTTTCTGCTTTTCCATTCTTTCATGAACTGGACTATAATGTAGAACTATTTCATATCGGTCGTTTGTATTAGAGCCTAATTAGATTAATAAACAACTCAATGAAACTGTTTATAAAGATTTATTCATTTATTTGAGAGAGAGAGAGAGAGCAGAAATGGAGGGAAGGGCACAGGGAGAGAAAGAAACAGACTCCCGCCGAGCCGGAGCCGGAGGCGGGGTGGATCCCAGGACAGGAGACCAACATAACGGAAGGCGGCAGACACCCAATGGACTGAGCCCCCCAGGCGCCCCCCACAGTGTGGTATTTAAAAGCTGTACACTGTATGGTTTCACTCATATGTGGAATATAAGGAATAGCACAGAAGACCACAGGGGAAGGGAGGGAAAACTGAATGGGAAGAAATCAGAGAGGGAGACAAGCCATGAGAGACTCTGAACCCCAGGAAACAAACTGAGGGTTACAAAAAGGAGGGGTGTAACAGGGTGATGGGTATTAAGGAGGGCACGTGTGGTGTTGAGCACTGGGTGTTATACACAGCTAATGAATCGTTGAACACTGCATCAAAAACTAATGATGTACTATATGCTGGCTAATTGAACATAATAATAAAAAAAGCTGTATATTTTTCTATAGTTATTTGGATTGGGTTTACCCTGAGGTGTTTTTACTTTAAGAAAAAGAAAGAAAGCCCAGGATTTAAGATGACACTGAACTCAGGAGTATATTAAGTGTGCTTGAGTATATGTTCCTTCTAGACAATTGTTTTCATGGATTTTTTTATTTTTTATTTTTCTTAAGGATTTTATTTATTTATTTGAGAGAGAGAGCATGAGAGAGAGCACAAGAGCGGGGTGAAGGACAGAGGGAGAAGCAGACTCCCTGATGAGCGGGGAGCCTGATCTGGGGCTCCATCCTGAGACTCCAGGATCATGACCGGAGCTGAAGGCAGCCGCTTAACCTTAACCGACTGAGCCACCCAAGCCCCCAGTTTTCATGAATTTAAAGAAAAAGGAAGAAGGAAAAAGGGGGGGGGAAGTGAGTTTGTAGAATAGACACACTTTCCTGAACAAATGATTTGTGCTTAGGCTTTTTGCTCCACGCAGCTTTAGTCATTAGCTCTAAGATTAAACAGGACTTTACATTGGGAGGGACATCAATGCAGAGACGGTACAAATGGAAAGGAGCAAAGGTCTAAGCAGAAGGTCCAGCTCGGAAGAGAAACTCTAAAACGAAATCGGGGGCCTCTCTCTGCTTCTTACCTGCTAATTCTGTCATTCTTTCCCTGGCTTCTCTTCCATGCATGCATTCACTCACTGATTCATTCAATTTATTGAGTGCAGACATTGTCCTTTGGGAATTGTTGTTAAGGAATCCTTTATTGACTTTCTGTTGGTCTTTGTTGTTTTCAAGAATGAAAGAGACAACAACCAGCGACTTCTGGTATGTGGAACAGATGAGTCCCATTTGAACTTCCTTTCCATGAATTAGCTCAAAGGGGCAGCCTGGCTCTTTCAGAACACCAGCCAGCTGCCAATGCCCTTGGCCAGATGTCCGTAGAAGGCTCTGGCTCTCGGATGGGGCCAGGAAAAGACTCTGTGACTCTAACGCTGAGCCAGAATCTTTACAAAATGTGTAGAAGATCCAGAAAGGTTTGTCATTGTCATTCAGAACGCTGACCCCTGACTAAACCCTGCCATTGAGGAGTGGCCGAGGAGAGTCGAATTGTGTTCGTGGCAGGTGTGTTTCGGTGGTGGTAGCAGGTGCTCTTTCTGGGCTGGGGTTGGGGTGAGGCAATGACTGCCTTGGGTGTAAAACTGAAGGAGGCACTCGCTCCTGAGCCCTGGTTGCTCAAGTGCTTTTGTGCAAGTGGCTGGCTGTCTTTTTACCTGCTGGCCCCGGGTGCCTCGCTTGCCTTACCCTAACTCCAGCCCTATGATTCAGTCTCTGTTTTTTATTCCTCCCATTCCTTCCCTAAGAAATCTGTAGAAAATATGGCTCACCATATACAGTGTATTCTTCAATTCCCCGTCCACATTGTCTGGTTTCTACTAAGTGCACAGTTTATTCTTAGTGTCTGTTATGGACCCTGAGAACTCCTGCAGGAAAGAAATCCTATAAGCCTATTTAACCTTCATTTCCCAAATGTATTTGTGGCACTCTTCTTGCTTTTTATTTTTATTTCTATTTTTTTTAAAGGTTTTATTTATTTATTTGACAGAGATAGAGACAGCCAGAGAGAGACGGAACACAAGCAGGGGGAGTGGGAGAGGAAGAAGCAGGCTCATAGTGGAAGAGCCTGATGTGGGGCTCGATCCCAGAACGCCGGGATCACGCCCTGAGCCGAAGGCAGACGCTTAACTGCTGCGCCACCCAGGCGCCCCTCTTCTTGCTTTTTAAAGAGATACTTATCAACATCTCAGGGGACTTTTTGGAAGTTTGTTAAGAACTACCTTAGAATGGTTGCATATGGAACATGCTCTATTTTGAAAACTTTGCTGAATAATACCTGTTTTCTATGCTGGGTTTGGGTTCATTTGCAAGTTGCACTAAATCCTCCAGCATCTGAATAAGGGGAGGTGAGAATGTTTATTCATACTTTCCAGTTCCCAGATTATCAGCTCATTTATTCAAACCGACATGGGTTAGGTACCTACTGTGGTCTAGGAATACAAAGGTGAGTGAAATAGGGGTGCCTGGGTGGCTCGGTTAAGCGTCCTACTCTTGATCTCAGCTCAGACCTTGATCTCAGGGTTTTGAGTTCGAGCCCCATGTTGGGCACCACACTAGGAATGGAGCCTACTTTAAAAAAAAAACAAAAATACAAAAAAACAAAAAACAAAAACAAAGGTGAGTGAAATAGAGTTCTTTACCCCTAATGGACTAAGGAGAAAGGGAGTAAGTCCAAGTACAATTTGACAAGTGCTTTAAAAGAGCAAGACAAATAAGGAAAATAGCTCACAAAAATGTCCTTTTATGATTACACCTCCAGAGTAAATGAGTTGCTTCTTAGTGAAGAGCTATTTACGATATTTTTCAGTCTTATGATACCTAAAAGGGACAGCTAGCACAGAAGAGATGCTCAATAAATGTTTGTGAAATAAATGATAGTTGAGGGAAACTCTTACAATTTAATTGATTATAGAATCTATTAAAGCTCACTTGCAAACATTCTTTAAAGGAAAAAACAAAAAGTTGTACTGATGCCTCTAAGTTTCCATTTCCCTATCCATAAAATAAGGATAAAAGCTCCAATTTCATGGGGTTCTTGAGAAGATGAAGTGAGAAGGTGCAAAAAGCAGCTGTGTTCCTTGGCAGGTCAATAAACTGCAGTTATTATGACGACAATACAGTGCGCTTTTTATCCACAAAGTTGCCCAAAATGGCGCACTCTGATTCGACAGAGGTCACCTCATCCACGTTCTCTCCTTGTTGAGAACATGGTTTTGAAAGGTTGGGTGAACACATGTAGGCCAAGAGCCCTGGGTAAGACTACACATACATGCACACACACACAGACTATACCACACCCACCACACACATCCTACACACACAACACACATACAGCACACCACACACACACTTGCACAACAGAATACACAACACACATGTACCCCACACCACAGTACACACACCAAACTACACACACAGCACTACCCCAAATGCATACCACACACACCACATCACACAGACAATATACCACACCACATACCGTGCAAAACATCCACCACGCACATACCACACACACAATCATACAACACAATACATAACCACACACACCCGCAGACTCCACAGTCCATACACCAAACCACATATATAGCCCTACCCCAAAATACACACCACACACACACACAGACACACACTCAGCTTCCCTCCCTCAGAAGGCACCAGCAGCAGCTCCCTCAATGGCCTGATTTCCCCAGTTTCCAATGTAATCTTGCCATGAAAGGGTCAGGTTGGTCCTTCCTGTGAAGGCTCTGTTTGGAGACACAGACCAGCACGATAACTAGAAGAGAAGATCCAGGAGCAGCCATCAGCACGACCCCGCGTCACATTAGTTCCTGTCAGCCTTAGGTTCCTCCTCCGGCTTCCGCAGTGCTCTCCTTGGACACCTTGCTGGTTTCTGCCACAGCGTGTAATTAGCCGAATTGCCGACCATCCCCACTAATCGAAAAGCTCCCTGAGAAGCAGCTCCGAGCCCCACCCACTTTGCTATCCCGGGCTCCCCCTGCCGTGTTTCTCTAAACTGGAATGGGCATTCTAATGACCCGAGTGACATGTTAAAAATACAGATTCTCTTCAGAAGAGAATCTTCTGGGACCCTGTGACCTGTGTTTGTAGCCTTTCGGGGAGATTTCAGACATCCAGGGTGATGGTGGGGATGCCCAGTCCCACAGTGCTGTGCTCCACGTCTTGCTCATGCTTGGCTTCCATGTTTACGGAAGAAAAGGAGTAATGAATGACCTCCGAGAGGGCAAGGCCTTGACAAAGAAGAAGGCATTTTGCAAAGGGGTGTGCGTGTGTGCGCGCGTCTGCACACGCACACACGTGTGCATAGGTGCCACATGATTTCCACAGTAGAGTTTGGTCCGTGGTGTAAGATGTGGCCTGTATCCAGGACGAGGTGACCCGAAGCCAGAAGATCACTGTGAGGGGACTGGTACCACAGGGTGGCAGTAACTTGCAGGAGCCTGAAGCCAAGTGGACCCCTTCCCCTGTTGCCTGCGGGTCGTTCTGGAGAACAGAGTAGCTGACCATAATTGGCTGCATTCTTTCAGCTGCTGATCACAGACAGCACCAGGTTTACATTATCCTGCTTCCAAAGGATCCCAGAGGAGAGTAAGAGCTTTTCTCTCCCACCATCCACAAATAAAATACCAGGATAGGAGCCTGACTGGCTCTGCTCAGCTCACATACGCTTCCTTGGGCTAATCACTATGGCCATGAGGCTGGGGAATATTGTTGGCCACTCCAACTTTGGCTAGGGGACAGAGTCCTGTGATCGACCACCCTACTAGAAGCACATGGAGTGGGAAGCAGCAGTTCCTTCAAGGCATGGTGGCTCCTGCCAGAAGGCCTGGAAGGGATGGCTGTGGGGATGAAATCCATGTCTGTTCCCAGCCATGACCTTGATCTGCTCTAACCCTAGGCAGCCAGCTAGCTCCAAAGGGGTGCAGCCTACCCTCCAGGCAAAGCTCTTAAACCTCTCTGTTGAAGGACCTTTCACCTTAAAATAACCTCAAAGATAGTGAGTTTTTATTTCCTGGCATCTAGTATGCTCAAAGCGGGCGTACTCAGTTTAAGCAAATTTGGAAGTCCCCTGTTCCAAATGAAGAAAATTTTGTGAACTGTATTATACCCATTTGATGCAAAAATAATGTTTCTTCCCCAAATTTTTATTTTGAAAAATTTTGAACCTACAGAAAGTTGGAAAAACAGTATAATCGACATCCATTTTCCTTCAGATTCAACAATTGTTAACATTTTGCCACATCCACTTGATTTCTCTCTCTCTGCACACGTACATATGGAAAGATAGAGACACACACACAAATAAAAATATTTCCTTTTTTTTTCTTCCCCAGTTAAGCGTTGGTTGCAGATATGATGACACTTTACCCCTGAACACTTAATCTTATATCTCCACATAACGAAGACATTCTCCTACATAACCACAGCTGATTATTATACTCAAGAAATTTAACGTGGATGTGATATTATTGTCTAACATAGTTCATAATCAAATTTCCTCAAGTGTCTCAATAATGTCCTATAGAGTGTTTTCCCCTGCCTCTGGGATCCAGTCAAGCATGAAGTCTCCATTTTTATCTTTCATGTCATTGATATTTTTGGAGCCCAAGTTCCAGGGGCAAAATGTACCTTAATTTGGAACTCTGAGTCTTTTCTTATGATGAGATTCAACATTTTTGGATGGAATACCATGTACTTCTCAGTGCATTCCCTCAGGGGCACTCGCTATCAGTGTGTGCAATTATTGGCAATGTTCTCTTTGATCACTTGGTTAATATCGTACCTGCCAAGTCTATCATTGTAACAGTCCATTTTCTCTGTATAATTAACAAGTGATTCACATGTGGTCACGGGAAACCATTTTCCAACAACCTTCTATCCTATGGTGATTTTTGTCTGAATCAGTTATTACTATGGTGATTGTAAAATGGTAATTTTTCTATTTCTGTTATTTCTTCCACATTTATTAGTTGGTATTATTCTATTATAAAAAGGAGCTTTCTTGGGGCAGCTGGGTGGCTTGGTTAAGCATCCTACTCTTGATTTCGGCTCAAGGTCATGATATCAGGGTCATGGGATGGAGCCTTGGCCTAGATCAGAGTCTGCTTAAGATCCCCTTTTGTCTCCCTCTCCCTCTGCCTCTCCTCCTGCTCTCTGTCTCTCAAATAAATAAATAAGATCTTTTTTTTTAAAGGAGCTTTCTTTCTACCCAATATTAATTTTTATTTTTAGTAAGAATATGGACTTCTGGATTTTAAAAATTCAATGTGTTATAATCCATTCCTGTTTTTATTCATTCTGATGCTCATGTTGTCTGAAATTTGGCCAGTAAAAGTCCCTTCATGGTGGCTCCACTGTTCTTTTGAGATAGACACATCGGTTTTTGAAAGTGTCCTTACTGTCTCGCAAAAGATGTTCCAGAATGACTTGTATTTTCTCTGCTTAGCTCTAGAAACTGCCATTTCTCCAAAGGACCCTGATTCTTTTTTGGGGTATTTAGAAATCAAAGTATAGATGGTATGTGTACTGATTACTACTGGAATGACACCGCTTGCCTCTATCAGTAGAAACCCAGAAATACATGTAGGTATATATATGCACATACACATACATGCCCACACATATCTAGAGCTATTTATATGTCTGTCTACACATATTAAAAACTAGGAAGTCAGGCTGTGAGCCCCGGTATCAGTCAAATGCCACAGGATTCATTCTATTCTTCTCCCTTTCCATATTTGCAACTCTGTTCTTCAACAGTGAGAAACCATATAGAAGATAAAGTTTAATCTTGCAAACCACTGTGTTACATCCAGAGAATGGAATTCTACTCAGTAATAAAGAGGGATGAACAAATGCTCAATGTGGGTTAATGGATGAATAAAAAAATTATGTTGAGCAAAAGAATCAGATATGAACAAAAATTAGATACACATATTATGCATATTGTATATTTCATTTATACAAAGTCCAAGAACAAGCAAAGCTAATCTATGGTGATAGAAATCAGAAAAAGTGGTTGCTTCTGGAGTTAGTGGGAGAACTGACTTGAAAGGAACACAAGGGAACTTTCTATGGTGATGGAAACAATTCAATTATCAAAATTCACTGTACTGAACACTTAAGATCAGTACATTTTAATGTATCTAAATTATTTTTAAAAAGAAAAATATCAAAATATGGAAAATAGGGGAGATGGGTGGGGGGGTTGAGGTAACTGGGTGATGGGCATTAAGGAGGACATGTGATGTAATGAGCACCAGGTGTGATATGCGACTGATGCATCATTGAACTCTACCTCCGAAACTAATAATACACTATTTGTTAATTAATTGAATTTAAATAAAATAAAATTTAAAAATTTTGAAAAATTTCTCTTAAAAGATATGAAATTTCACTCATAATAAGAGAATGCAAATTAAAACAGCAGTGAGATACCACATTCACTTACCAAAAATAGAAAACTTGGGCACCTGGGTGGCTCAGTTGGTTAAGCATCTGCCTTCCGCTCAGGTCATGATCCCAGAGTCCTGGGATCGAGTCCTGCATCGGGCTTTCTGCTTAGCAGAGAGTCTGCCTCTCTCTCCCCATCTGCCTCTTCCGCAGCTCATTCTCTCTCTTGCTCTTTCTCTCAAATAAATAAATAAAATCTTAAAAAAAAAAAAGAAAGAAAACTTGACAATACACGTTGTTGGTGAGACCATGGAAAAATAGGCAATATCTAAAAATATCTAAAAGTATCTAAAATATTTTAAAATAACTGTGTTTACCCTTTGCGCCATCAATCTCACTTCTGTGACTTTATCCTGAATATATAGTCTAAAGCTAAATTTCCATATAGACTTGGGTCTATTTCTGGATTTCCTGTTCTTTTCTGCTGGTCTGTCTATTTATGTTCTAATATCATACAGTTTTAATTATAGCGGCTTTATAATATGTTTTAATGTCCACTAGAGCTAGCCCTCCCTCCTTGCCTTTCTTTTTTCAGTTTTTCTAGCTATTATTGTGTGCTTTATATTTTAAAATACATGTGAAATTTAAAAGCAACTTGTCTAGCTCCAGAAACAAAAACTTAATGGTATTTTTATTGGATTGCATTACATTTATAATTTAGGGATAAGTGACATCTTCATGATGGATCATACTTTCCAGAAACAAGGGATGTCTTTCCATAAAATTTACTTTTATGTCTTTCAGGAGTATTTTAAGGATTTCCTCACATAACTTTTACACATTTCTTGTTAATACCTAAGTATTTTATCTTTGTTGTTGTTGCTGTTGTCAATGAGCAATGAGTTTTCATTATCCCTTCTGTTTTTTTTTTTTAATTCTAACTGGTTATTATTTGTGTATATGAAGCTATTGATTTCTGTGAGTTAGTTTTATATCCTGCTGTATCATTGAATTATTTTATCATTTAAGTTTTATCTTTAAACCTCTTGGGTTTTACAGGTCTAATATCATATCATCTGCAAATATAGGTCATTTTAGTTCTGCTCTTCCAATTCTTATGCCTCAGATTGCTTCTACCTGTCTAATTGCATTGGCTGATACCTCCGATAATGTATTAAATAGTAGTAGAGATAGTTGGCATCCTTGCCATATACCTTACTGTAGTGATAACATCTCTAGTGTTTTCCAATTAAATAAAAAGCTGGCTTTTGGACTTAGGTATTTTTTATCTTTTAAGGAAATATCTATCTTCCTATTTTATTGAATATTGGAATGAATATTGAATTTTATCAAAAGCCTTGTGGCATATATAGCAACAATCATATAACTTTTCTTCTTATACTAATATGGTGAATTATATTAAAGGATTTCCTAACATCAAACCATTTTTGCATTCCTGAAATAAATTCCACTTGATCATGATGTATTTTTAAATGAGGTGGTTTGTGGGGTTTTTTTGCATCAATATTCATAAGTGAGACTGATCTTTAGGTTTTTGGTGTGCGCTATATTTATTAGGTTTAAGTATAAATGTTAAAACTTATAAAAAATTTAGAATTTTTTTTTTAGAAGTTTCTATTTTCTATACTCTGGAATAATTCATGTAGCATTGGGATTATTTAAATTTGAAAGTTTGGTAGAAATCCCCTGTGAAACCATCTGAGTGTGATGATTTTTTACGGGGTAGTTCTCTGAAATATTCTTTAATACATCGATGGAAATTTGTCTGCTTAAGCATTTTCTCTCTACCGGGGTCAGTTTTGTAAAATTGTGTTTCTAGGAAGTTATCCATTTCATCTAAGTTTTCAGTTTTATTTGTGAAGGATTGTGAGCATAGTCTCTCATGATTTAAAAAATTTCCTTCATTTTAAAACTTTTCATTTTTCTTTTTTATGTGTTTATGCTTTTTTGTCTTCTTGATCAGGTTAGCTAGTGTTTTCCTCTACTTCCAAGAAACCGATATTTTCATTTACCAATTAGTTATATTATTTTTCTGCGTTTTTTATCCTGTTAATTAATATGTATGACTTCTTTCCTTATGCTTTCTTTTGGTTGACTTAGTTGTTGGTTTTCTAGCTGTTATGAGTTGGAGTTTTGTTCACTTGTTTTCCATCTTGTATTGTTATTTATATACGTATTTAAGGCTATGAATTTTCCTCTGACCACTGCTCTGATGTATCCCATAACTTCTTATATATAATGCTTTCATCGTTATTATTTTTTGGAAACCTTTTCTGCTTTTCTGGTTTTTACTCTCACTTTCACCTAAGTGGTGTTTAATAGAGTGTTTTAATTTTCACCTCTAAGGCCTTTAAAATATGTTGTTGTTTTTTTTTGAAAGATTTTATTTACTTATGTGAGAGAGAGAGTGCAAGAGCATGAGCAGGGGGAGGGGCAGAGGGAAAAGCAGACTCCCCACTGAGCAGGGAGTCCAATGTGGGACTCCATCCCTGAACCCTGGGGTCATGACCTGAGCTGAAGGCAGATGCTCAACTGACTGAGCCTCCCAAGCGTCCCAGAATATGTTATAGTTTCATTGTATTGAGATCACAATTATGTTTAAAGTACTTACCAGTTAAAACTTTTTACTCTGAAAATATTAAATTAAAATTAATATGAAGAAGATGTGCTATATTTGTCTGGTGACATCTTGTAGACCCTGGCATATTACCACTTACCCCTGACAGCACATTTAGTATTTTTTGTAATACTTTTTAAAGGATAGAATCAGTTCTTCTCATATGTTCTAGTATTACTTGCTTATCAATAAAAGTTAGTATTTGATTAAAATAGTCTGGATAAATCAAACTGTAGTGGTTCATTAGAATGTCAACCTAAAATATGTATATATACTCATTTTCTTGCAGCTCAGTATTTTAATGAGAACTAAATCCCTCCATTTTTTCCCAGTCCACTGAAAATATTTGCTCTGTTTGCAGTCTTTTTTCTTTAGGGTCAAGATCACATAAGGGGTTACAGTCCTACATTAAAGACAAAGTGATGGCCATATACACCACAACCTGGCACAAGGCCTCACCATTAGTGTGTTCAATAAATACTTTAAACTTTGATGAGCAAACGAATGAATATACTACATATGGATTATAATTCACTTACTTGTGCAAAATAACATCACTCTGATAGATCTTCAGGTAGTTAAGTATGCATGCTTTAAAGTTACTGCTAATAATTCCTTTTCTATCACGCTTATAATCCAAGTTTAATGGGTTGAGGTGCCTTATAGCTTAAGTACAGTGCACTGAAAAGAGCATTTTCAAGGGTGGGTACAAGAAGACTAGCGTTTTCTCAGGCTAATGAGAAGGAACTAATTTCTCAGGCTGTCTTAAAATAATAAATCATACACTCTTTCAATTGATGATACAAAAAACAACTCTTGAAAGGATCAGTGTTGGAGAGAAAGGGTGGTTTCACAAGTCAGTGAATCTTTTCCCTAGGTAAGGGTCTCTAGACAGAATGTGGAATGGAACATAGTTTTATTTTATTTTATTTTATTTTTTATGGAAGTATTTCATTTCATTTTTTTTAAAATTTTTTATTATTTTTAAGTAGGCTCCTTGCCCACTGTAGGGCTTGAACTCATGACTCTGAGATTAAGAGTTGCATGCTCTCCTGACTTAGGCAGCCAGACACCCCTGGAACATAGTTTTAATAAGCAAAACTCTTAGAATTATGTGGCAATCTGTTATATTTGATAGCCTCCAGTGAACCGTGCCTCCCGGTATTTACACCCTTGAATAGCCCTCTTCCTTGAATCTGAGCAGGCCCTGGAACTCACGTTAGCCAACAGAATATGGTGGAAGTGATACTATGTAAGTTCCAGGCCTAAACTTTAAGAAGGCCTGACAGCTTCCACCTCATTTTTGGAACCAGACACCATGCTGTAAACAGCCCAAACCACATGAAGAAGCAACATAGAGGAGTACCAAGGTACTCCCAGAGTGAGCCATCTTGGATGGACTATCTAGTTGAGCCCTTAAGTCTAGAGTGGGCAAATTATGGCTTTCAGTCAAATTAGCCTACTAGCTGATTTTGTAAATACAGTTTTATTGGAACATAGCCATGCGCATTCATTTATATATCATCTGTGGCTGCTTTCTCCCTACAATTGCAGTGTCAAATAGCCGCGACAGAGAACTTACAGCCTTCAAAGCCTGAAATAGTTACTGTTTGGCCTGTTTGCTGACCTCTGTCTAAGATGGCTGCAGCCCCAGCTGACATCACAGGAAGCAGAATGTCCAGCTGAACCAACTCTACCAGCTCAACCCACAGAACCCTGGGCAATAACCAAATGGTTTGCTGTCTTAAATCATTAAGTTTTGGGATGAATTATTATACAGCAACAACTCAAACAAATTATAAAATCTGATATCTGTATTTTATAAGCTTGATGATTTCATGGCTTAAATTTTTACCTTCTTTTCTCTTAACTTTTAGTAGGTTCTGTTGAAATTTTTCTAACTTGTCTTAGTCACATGTCACTGAAACTTCTCTCACCAAGATCAGTGCACTCTTGTTACTAAGTCCGTTGGATGTTTTTCAGTCTTCATCTCATTTGAGTCTTGGTCAACCTTTGACACTGTTGTCCATTTCTTTGGTCTTGAAACATTTTTCTTTTGTATTTGTTTAAATCATAACCTCCTAACTTTTTTTGGTGTTCTAGGAAGTTCTTTGTCAATTTCTCTTTGGGGGAATTGTTCTGCTGCCTAACACTTAATATTGGAGCTCCTCAGGATTCTCTCTTAGATTTCATTCAGCAGTCAACTAATAGATATTGAGCCTACTATATGCCAGGCACTGTTCTAGGTTCATGGGATATGTCAGTGAACAAAATAAACAAAAATTCCCTGCCCTTGGGAAAAATTTTAAATGTATATATATAATAAAATACATTATTACAAAATCTTGAATTTAATATGTGTTTTAGAAAATAAAATAAAACAGGTTAGAGAGTATGGGGTACAGGGGTAGGATTTAAAGAAAGGTGGTCAGACTAAAAATCTGAATCATCTGAATCAGATATCATCTCCTTGACATTTGAACAAAGCCTTTAAAAAAAAAAAACAAGGTAAGGGAGCAGGCATGCGGATAGATAAAGAACATTCCAGGCAGAGGGAGCAACAGTGCAAAGATACTTAGGCAAGGAGTGTGCCTGCAGTGTTTGAGAACAGGAAGGCTGCCTCTGTGGTGGAAAGGAGCAAACAATAGGAGATGAGGTCAGAGAAAGAATGGGCTCCAGGTCTTGTACGGCCTTGTAAGCCATTGTTAGGACCTTGTCTTTTCTCGGTGAGTTGAGATGTCACTGGGGAGTTTTGAGGAGATGAATCAAGTTATCAAACAGACCACTCTAGCTGCTGAATTGAGAGAGGAATTGGGAGTGGCAGAAATGGCAGGAGACTCTTGGAGAGGGCAGACTAATGGGGTGCCAGCAGAAACCAAGAGGAGTACCCACATCTTCTCACTTCTCACATTTTCCTGGACCATCTGAGGTACTGGTGCTGCCATGTTTCTAATGCGCATTCATGTGCTGCTACTCCCAAGTCTTGTTTTTTTTTCCCCCAGCCCAAATCTCTCTCCTGAGATTCAGACTCACCTATATGAAGACTTACTCCGTCTCCTCTCCCATGTTCTCTAGGCAGCTCAGGCTCTGCCATTTCCTCTAAAGCCTTTGTCTCCTTCCATGCTTCCTCTACTTCACTACTAAAGCCATGCAGCCACACCTTTTATTAAGGCATGCTCTTTGAGAGGCCACAGCTAACCTATATGATAGTGAACAATCTTTGCTGGCCTATAAATGCTTTGGCTTCCATTAACACATCATTATGGTTTACTTTATCAGATTTTCTGCCTACAATGGTGGCATGAAGGATTAGACATAGGACGGGTAGGTTTTAACTGGGATAAGATAATGGAATGCTGTCTTAGGAGACAGTTCAGGGAAAGGTGCCATATTGGGGTGGACTAAATGCTCTGAGAAGAGAGGATGGAACTACAAAGGGAATTCTCTACATTTTGTAGTTTTCCCCAACAAAGACACTGTCATTGGGTATTGTGAAGACACATAATCCTGAAATTGTCACTTTTGTTGCAAATAGTACATTTATCACATAGCCGGCAGAGTTAGGCTCCATATATATCACAGACTTTTAATTTGTGAATTCAATTTTCTACCATCTCTCACAGGAATTTTTTTTGTCCACTCCCCATTATAATTTTAGAATTTAGCATTCATTCTTTTGACTTTCAGCAAAGGAACCAGTTTTGTTCTGGAAAATATTTAGTCAGAAGGGTGTGTGATGCCTTTTTCCATGATCTTTGTTTTTTATAATTTGTAAAGGAGCTTAAGAAATATCTTAATCTTTTCTAACTCTTACACATCTTTTTTAAGATTTTTTAATTTATTATTTTAGAGAAAGAGAGTGAGCGAGCAGGGGGAGGGATAGAAGGAAAGCGAAAGACCCTCCAGCAGACTCCCCACTGAGCAGGGAGCCCAATGTGGGGCTCGATCTCAGGACCTTGAGATCATGACCTGAGCTGAAATCAAGAATTGGAGGTTTAACCAACTGAGCCACCCAGGCGCCCCTCTTATAAACGTTTTTTTAAAAATAATAACTGATACAAGGGAAATAAGTCTTCCTAGGTTATATTTTTCCCATATTATACTTGTATGTGGGAAAGAGTCTTATAAAAATCATTAATGTGAAACTAACTAGGCCAATGAGAGCTATTATTTTTTATTAGAAAATCAACTGCAAAATGAATGTTTAAAGGCAAGCTTAACATAGTTAATAACGTAATTAAGTCTCATCCCTTGACGCTTGAAAGCTCTGTTTTATTTATTCATCATTTTCAACAGTATTTATCAAAGGCTTGCTCTGTACCAGGCAGCATGTTTGTGCTAGGGATAGAGTACAGACAAAACCGAGAAAAAAGTTTGCTACCATGGCACTTAATTCTAGTTGGGAAGGCAGACAATAAAACAGTAAATATAATTACTACTTGTAATAAGTGCTAGGAAGGAAATAAACAGAGGTGTTGGAGGGGAGAGACAGAGAGAAAGGTAGACACACAGACATTGGAGGCTGCTTGCCGAAGGGCCTCCCTGAGATAAATGAATGTGAGTCGAGTCCTGAAAGATGAAATCGAGGCAGCCAGGAGAACTAGGAAAAGCCTCCAGGACAGAGGGCCCAGCAGGAGCAAAGGCCTAGAGGCAAGAAAGGCTTGACGTTCCAGAAACAGAAAGGAGGCCAGCATGGCTGCCGTGAAGTGCCCAGGAATGACAGAGGCACAAGACAGGCTGCAAAGAGGGGCGGGAGCCAGATGGTGCAGGATGTGTACGCCTTGGTAAGGAATTTGGGTTTTATTCCGAGTATGATGGCAAGACCATGAAGAGACTCTGCAAGGCAATGTGGTGACCAGATGCTCTTCTCTTTTTAAAGAGATTGTGGCAAAATATACATATCATAAATTTTACGATTTTAACCGTTTTAAGTGTATAATTCAGTGGCATTAAGTCTATTCATAATGCTGTAGCCATCACCACTATTCATTTCCAGAACTTTTTCAATATCCCAAGTGGAAATTTCTGTACCCATTAAACAGTTACCGTAGCTACCTTATTTGAGAATCATTTTTTGTTCTTCTAAGTTTTGTACACCCATGATGACTTTTTTAAGGCTCTTCCTAGGTATATGTCTTTCCACCCAGGGAAAGCTATGATGTGACTACAGCAGTTCTGTCCCTAAATCTTGTCCTTGTACCTGTAGTCCAGACTGGAGCCCAAGGTAGTGCGAGCTAATGTTTCTGGTTGGGGTGTGTAGGAAGTAGCCACTGGATTTTAGACAAATTCCAAGCAAATAATCTTCCTCATCTTGAAAATCAGCTACACTACTTTGGAAAAATGGTTTGGCCATTTTTCAAAACATTAAAACATAGAATGATCATACGACCAACAATTCCCCTCCTAGGTATCTACCCAAGAGAAATGAATACATGTGTCCCCACAAAGACTTGCACATGAGTGGTCATAGAAGCTTTATTCATAATAGCCCCAAAAGGAAACAACCTAAATGGCTATCGATCAATGAATGGATGGATGCATGGCGTATACATGGCATACTTTTCAGCATCCAAAAGGAACAAAGTACCGACCCATGTTCCATCATGGATGAAGCTCAGAAACACGAAGCCACACACAAGAGAGCACATCTTGTATTTGGATGAAATGTCCAGAAAAGACAAATTTATGAAGTCAGAAACTAGATTGTGGTTGCCTGGAGCTATAAGTGGGAATGGAGATCAACGGTAAACGGGCATAAAGATCTATCTCATGAGGAAGATGAAACTATGCTTGCACTGATGTATGATTACAGTCGTACCACTTGGTAAAGTTACTAAAAATCACTGGTCAGGGCTCCTGGATGGCTCAGTCGTTGGTCCTGGGATCAAGCCCCGAGTCGGGCTCCTTGCTCAGTGGGGAGCCTGCTTTTCCCTCTCCCTCTGCCTGCTCTCTCTCTCCCTCTGCCTGACGCTCCCCCTGCTTGTGCTCTCTCTCTCTGTCAGATGAATAAATAAAATCTTTTTGAAAAATTAAAAAAAATAAAAATCACTGGTACAGTTGATATGGGTGAGTTTTGTGCATGTAGTCTAATACTTAATGCTCTCTGGAAGATAAAAGATTTTATGCTGGGCCAGTGTTGAAACCTTTTGATTGAGCGGAATGGGAGGGAAAACCTGTCCTAATATTGCTGATGCCTTGCTTTATCTGTGATGATTATATTTGGAGAGACTGCCAAACTTTTTATTCATTTATTTATTTATTTATTTATTTATTTATTTATTTATTTATTTGAGATAGAGCACAAGAGTGGGGGTGGAGGTAGGGGAGGGGGAGAGGGAAAGAGAGAATCCCTTAGCAGCCTCCACGCCCAGTGTGGAGCCCGACACAGGACTCCATCCCACAACCCTGAGATCATGACCTGAGCTAAAATCAAGAATCGGGCACTTAACTGATTTGTGCCTCCCAGGTGCCCCATCAATCTCTCTAGTTTAAAAAGAATTAAAGTCTCTGAGGCCAGTTTTTTTTTTTTAAAGATTTTATTTTATTTATTCGACAGAGATAGAGACAGCCAGAGAGAGAGGGAACACGCAGGGGGAGTGGGAGAGGAAGAAGCAGGCTCATAGCCGGAGGAGCCTGATGTGGGGCCCGATCCCATAACATCGGGATCACGCCCTGAGCCGAAGGCAGATGCTTAACCGCTGTGCCACCCAGGCGCCCCTCTGAGGCCAGTTTTATTTTTTTGTTTAAGTTTTTATTTATTTGAGAGAGAGAGTGAGATAGATAGCACAAGAGGGGGGAGGGTCAGAGGGAGAAGCGAACTTGCCCCTGATGTGGGACTCGATCCTGGGACTCCGGGATCATGACCTGAGCCAAAGGCAGACACTTAACTGAGCCACCCAGGTGCCCTCTGAGGCCAGTTTTAAAAGAATGTAATTATTTCAGTATTACCCATTAACTATAATTCTATTCCTTTCAGTTTTTCCTGACTAGGATTTAGGGTCTGAAATAATTTCTGTTCCCTGAGCTGTTATGTCTGCCTCCATGAAAATTGGTTATCCCAAAGATTACTGCTGAAGATTTCACTGTTGGTAATATAAAGGGTTTGAGGAATTGTTTTTTACATTTTCAGAGAAGCATTTGTTCCTCAGAAGGCGAAAACAGTCTGACAGATACGGTGGGAGAGAGAAAGCCTTCAGGAGAGCACCTGGCTGATGTTTGCTCAAATCCTGTGCTTGGCTGTTTTTGAAAACTACCTTCAAATTAATTTTAATTTTACAGGGTATGGTAAGAAAAGGGTAGCTATTTTACTAAAATCCTTCCATGAAGTAGCACTTTAGAAAGAACCTATGAACAAAGGCCTGTGGCATGACCTTGGATAAGTCTGATTAAATCTATTTCCCCTCTTTTCTCTTCTGTACCGCGAAGACAGTAGCTACCTGAAATAAGGCAACATACAGAAGCACCCTGAAAAGTGACTGCCAACTAGGAAGCATGCCACAGTGTTTGCTGTATTTTTTTTCTTCCCACGGAAAATACCATTGGTAGTAGTTTGTGCAGTGTTAATTTATTTGGACTCTTTTGTTCTCTTTACGCAGTCATTTCTTTTCAAGGAACAGAATGAAAACCATTGTATATCTTGGTTTTTGAAAGAGCAGAGCAATCCTCATCTGCATCACCGTCACCAACAGCAGACGTGTACAGATGCAGGATGGTGTCGCGGTGATGAGCGGGAGCTGGGTCAGCCCACGTGGGTGTGAATGCCCGCTCTGCCGTCACTAACTCCGGTGACCTTGAACAACTCACCTAGCTTGCCTTCGCCTGGTTTTCACTAAGACATTGGAACTCATGAAGGTACTTTTGTCATAGGACAAAGATCGGAAGAGAAAATGTGTAAAAAACACAACATGGTGCAAAAATGGAGCCAAGATGATGACTATTTTAAGTACAGATTCTTAGACTCTGTGTAAGAGACCATCCCCGCTCTTGGGTAGCTAGCAATCTCTGTTTGTTCTTGAATTCTAAATTTGATGCGACTTTACTCAGTTGATAAAGTTCAAATTTCCTTACCCGTAAATGGAAACCACTATTGTAGTTTCACTGAAAGGCAGAGAACTGTATCGTCCGACTCTCCTTCAGGTTTGAGGACGGGGGTGCCGTTGGCAGGTCCAAGCAAGATTTGAGATCGGTGAGTTTGGCTTATCTTCTTGTCTTCAGACCTCCCATTAGCAGTCTTCTCTCTCTTCCCCTCCCCAGCTTTGAAGCCTCTTCTCTGGCTGACTAGAGTCTTCATGTTACCTCTTGCAGTAGACTGAAAAACATGGCAAAAATAGTTCACAGATACTCCCATCAAAAGGTAGAGTCTATTTGCCCACACCTGGGGGTCTTGGCCGGTCCAGTGACTTTCACTGACCAGCAGAAGGTACCAAAAGTGATAGCATAGCAAACAGAGAGTCCCAAGAGGCCTTTCAGCCTCTGCTCTTGCTCTTGGAACACTTCCCTGTGACCACCACCATACTATGAGGAAGCCTGGCATGAAAGACCGTGAAAGGAGAAAGGCCTAGACATTCCAGCTTTCGCAGCTGAGTCCCCTAGAGTTCAGCCCCGACCGATCCACCAGCTGCCTGTGGTCACATGAGCGAGCATAGGTGAGACAAATAGGACCCACAGAAGTGTTAGAAATAATATACCATTGAGTCTCCTGAGTATATTCCTAGGAGTGTAATTGCAGACTTATGGAATAGCTCTATGTTTAACTATTTGAGAAGCTATTAAGATGTTTTCCGCAGTGGCTGCACGATTTCACGTTCCGACCAGCAACGTATGAAGGTTCTAATTTCTCTGCATCCTCGCCCAAACTTGTTATTTTCTGTTTTGATAGCCTTCCTAGTGAGTGTTTATTGCTAGTGAATGTTAATACAACTGATCTTTGTATATTGATTTTGTGTTCTGCAACTTTGCTGGACTGGTTTATTAGCTCTAATGGATTTTTGGTGAATTTTTAAGGGTTTTCAATATATAAGTCATGTTACCTGTGAATAGAGACGGTTTTATTTGTTCCCTTCCAATCTGTCTTTTATTTCTTTTTCTTGCTTAATTGTAGTAGAACTTACAGTACAATGTTGAATAGAAGTGGTAAGAACAGGGGTGCCTGGGTGGCACAGCAGTTAAGCGTCTGCCTTCGGCTCAGGGCGTGATCCCGGCGTTATGGGATCGAGCCCCACATCAGGCTCTTCTGCTACGAGCCTGCTTCTTCCTCTCCCATTCCCCCTGCTTGTGTTCCCTCTCTCGCTGGCTGTCTCTATCTCTGTCGAATAAATAAATAAAATCTTTAAAAATAAAAAAAAAAGAAGTGGTAAGAACAGACATCCTTACCTTTTCCCTAATCTTAAGAGGAAAGCTTTCTTTCACCATTAAGTATAGTGTTAGCTGTTGGTTTTCCATAGATGGAGCGTGAGGGTTTTTATGTGTTCTTCCAAGGGATAGTTTATTCGTATATAAGAAAATATATCTTAATGTAACTGTTAGATGCAATGTGTAGACCTTGATTGGATGAAGTTGTGGATTATACCGTCAGCTTCTTACTCTGGGATCAGTAAACAGTTCATTGCATTAGAAATCAAAATCAGGGGGGTGCCTGGGTTGAGCAGCCAACACTTGGTTTTGGCTGGGGTGGATCTCCGGGTCATGAGATGCCCGCATCGGGCTCCATGCTCAACAAGGAGGCTGCTTGAGATTCTCTCCCTCTCCCTTTGCCCCCCCCCGGCCCCCAGGGTACACCCTCTCTCTCTTCCTCTCTCTAAAATAAATAAATCAATCTTAAAAAAAAAAATCAAAATCAGGGATCGCAGTTTCAGTTTCTGATCTGCCACTAACTAGCCATATGGCCTTAACTCATTTAACTTCTCTGGGTTCCAGTTTCTTCATCCATGACTCAAGATGGTTTTTAGAGTCCCCTCCAGCTCACAGAATCATAGTTCATGATTCTATGGTTTCACTCCTTTTCATTTAGTGAAAAATACTAGATCACATTTATTAGCTACATAACATGGCGGCTTTTATTTCTCTCAAAAATCAAAACACAGGAATTTCAATTAATCTCATGATTAGGGAACGCCTACTCCATGTCGGTGCTCCATAAGTATTCCTGTAAACCAGGACACTAGTTTTGATGAGTGGGCGTTTATTTTGCTTTTATCATTATGTTTTGTTTTATTTTTATTGTTTCCCTTTATTCTCCATGACCTAAGAAAATTGTTGGGCAGCTAGGTTACTTTTTCTCAGGACTGTGGCTTGAATTGTGTCCCTTCTTCCCCCACTCCCCCACCCCCAATTCCTTTGTCCATGTCCTAACCCCCAGCACCTCAGAATGTGAGCCTGTGGGGAAATAGAGTCATCACAGATATAATTAATCAAGTTAAAATGAAGTCATTCGGGCGGGCCTGAACCCATATGACTGGTATCCTCAATGAAAGGGAGAAATTTGGACGCAGATACAGACGCGCATGCGCGCGCACGCGCACACGGCAGGAGACTCCCATGTGAAGGTGAAGGCAGAAACTGAGGTGGTATATATATATACAAGCCAAGGAATGCCAGATAGCCAGTATGCCTCCAGAAGTTAGGAGAAAGGCCTGGAACAAGTTCTCCCTCGTAGCTTCCAGAAGGAACCATCCCTGCTGCCACCTAGATCTGGGGCTTCTAGCCTCCACAACTGTGAGATAGTAAATTTCTGTTGTCTAAGCCGCCCAGTTTTTGGTCCTGGTTCCAGAAGCCCTAGCAAACTAATACACTTGCTATCCCTGATCTGGTATTGAATTCCTTAAGGAAATATAGTAATAGCCTATCTGGAAAGTAAAGAAATCACAGGCTTTTTCTTATGTAGATGTCAGAGCCCTGACCAGGTTAAAAAGGGTTTGTGGTTTTTTTGTTGTTGTTGTTGTTTTGTTTTTTTCAAATTCTGTCTCGGGCCAGACACATCTTCTGAACCGCTAGTGGAACACTTTGCTGTTATTTTATCTCTGGTAAGTTTTGTGCATATGTACATGAGCACGTGTATGTGCTCTCGGGCACGTATATATAATGGGAGTGCTAACCTCATCCTTCCAACAGATTTTGACTTTTGATACCAAGGAGACAGAGTAGAACAGAATTTAAATATCTTAGTTGTTTTAGCATACATATGGTCACATCTACAATACAAAAAAAATTATAGTCAGACTTTTGAGTGAAATTTTAATAATTGCTCACACTTGCTGTCTGGATATACAGAAAGATTTCAGCCGTAGAGAGATATTAAGAGGCCCAGCTAAGAAGAAAAGACCTCCGAGGAATACAGATGATCTGCTAAACATTTTCATTTATTTCTAAGCTTTGCCATAATCTTAGAATGGAGAGCTCTCAATACATGTTATATTTCAGTAAATAGTTTAAAAAGCACACAGATGCAAAAATCCTTTTGTTTGGTTAAGATGAATGGCTTCAGAAAACTATATGGATCTAGTGTTTTGGGGTTTTTTTTTTTTTTTTTTTTTTTTTTTTTTTTTTTTTTTTTTTTTTGAGCATTGCTTGCTTTATCTATTCTAGCAGTGTAATTTGTTATGCTCTGGAAGAATTGCGTCTGCTGTGCCCTGATGATCACTACGGTCCCTTCCACTTATAAGATGCCATCAGCCTAACATAAATAATGGCATAAAGAGCTGGCGTTGGCATGGATTTTTCAAACATGACTTTTCAAGGTTAACATTCTGACATAAGCCTTCTTCAGTGATTTGTAACAACAAAATCATCTTGCAAATTTAACAAACGAGTCTAGCTTCTATTATAAAAATTTTAACTGCCCCTGTCTTTGGTTATGTACTGTGGTAAGAAAAGAGTACTTACCCAGAGAGTTGATGGACAATGAATAAAAACGGGACAATAATGGGATTTTTTTGTACTTATTGGTGAGTGGAATTTCACATATACCTGCATGTTTGCACTGAATGCCCTGTGTAAATGTAAGCACAATGTACTCATCTGCCTGAAAAGAAGATCACCTTGCAAAACGTAAGGTTTTAAAACAGTTCTGTTTTGCATAAGGCAAAGTGACTGGTGAGGAAGGAAGAACGTGTGTTCATCCTAAAGATGACTGCAGTATCCCCGATCTGGTAATGAACTCCTTGAGGAAATAGGATAGCCTGTAGGGAAAGTAAAAAAAAAAAAAAAGAAAGAAAGAAAGAAAGAAAAAATGACAGGCTTTCTCTTGTGTAGATGTCAGAGCCCTGATCAGGTTGAGAAAGTCTATTTTTCCTTTTTTTTTTTTTTTTTTGCAAATTCTATCTCAGGCTAGACACACTTTCCAAACTGTCCGCGGGGGTACTTTGCTGCCATTGTGTCTCTGCTAGGTGTTGTGCGTAGGTAGATGTGCCTGTGTGGACACGTCTAGACACTCCAGGGCCACAGCAAAACTCTCACACTCGTGCCTGAAATTAGAATGGTTTTCTCAGGCACACAGTTCGGAGTGAGAAGGCATCATCCAGACATTATACACAACACTCAACTTCTAGGGTGGTATAAAAAGAATGGAGACTTCAGATTTTTCTCTTAAGATTCACAGTGTTACAAAGACAATTGGAAACCACGATGAACTCCTCCAAGCCCAAAGGACTTGACATCACTTTGACACTATCAGCCTAAAATACTGCCTTCACCTAGGCTCATGGAAGTTCTACTAAACGCCGGAGGAGGTATTCATCCAGGGGTAAAATTTATTCCATAAAAATTGTCTTTTCTGTAGGGATGCTTCTGGAACTATCATCACTTATCTCACGAATGGTCCCGAAAATGATTCCATAGTCCATAATTTATCTTTACAAGTGGGTATCCGAAGAGCCCAGCTCCAGCAATTTCAGTTTTAAAACCCAAAGAGATAAAAGCAGGACTGTGACTTAGGGCACAAACATGATAATAACTGGTGATCAAATTTAATCTGATTCCAGATTTTCTTTTTTTTTTTTTTTTAAGATTTTTTAATTTATTTATTCAACAGAGATAGAGACAGCCAGCGAGAGAGGGAACACAAGCAGGGGGAGTGGGAGAGGAAGAAGCAGGCTCATAGCAGAGGAGCCTGATGTGGGGCTTCGATCCCATAACGCCGGGATCACGCCCTGAGCCGAAGGCAGATGCTTAACCGCTGTGCCACCCAGGCGCCCCTGATTCCAGATTTTCTAATGATGATACAGCGTTACAATGTGGGGCTTCAGAAATGTTGTAAATAACACATTTTTAAAATGCCGGTGTTTTTATGATCTCATTTCATATCTGTCAGTTCAGGTTATTCAAGACATCCATCAGCGTATATTGAACATTGTTCCACTTGTTTGACTCTCTTAGATCCAACTGCCTCTATTAAAACCTGTGCTGAGTTGGGTTCTTGAATTATGAGAGCGAGTTTCTCAAAGGTCACATATCAGGCAAACAATTATTTTGATATTTACTAATTCTTTTCCTTTGCTGTTTTATAGGTAGTTTGGGCTGCCAAAAACACGTTGCGGTGAAGCGTTATAAAATGGGGAAGCATTAGCTATTTAATATAGTTAACGGGACACCTGGGTGGCTCAGTTGATTAAGCATCTGCCATTGGCTCAGGTCATGATCCCAGGGTCCTGGGATGGAGTCCCCCATGTGGCTGCTTGCTCAGTGCGGAGCCTACTTCTCCTTCTGCCTGCCACTCCCCCTGCTTGTGCTCTCTCTCTTTCTCTGACAAATAAATAAAATCTTTAAAAATATAAATAGTTAACTATTCTTGTTTTGTTCACAGCAGCAATCTGTCTTCAGACACCCCGAGACATGCCCTGCGTTTGGACTCTTTTTCCCCCAAATTCTCTAGTGTTAGCAGGTATTTAAGGACCCCGGAAGACAGTTATTGATAAAGTAGCAACTAGTCCCCTCAAGACCTAACTAAGGCTCATATGCATTTAAGCTGCTCATGGTAGGAGGGGGCAAAGATGGGAATGCTCCTTTCCCATGTGCTCACCGAGGATGTGCTGTCCACCCTTCTCTTTAAGGGTTGGCTGATGTTTACGTGTGTGCATCCACCCTCCTGAGCCTCGTGTGAATTGTCCAGATGATTTCCCCTTCTTTCTTTCAAATCGCAGTTTGAGTGTCCCTTCTGCTGGGAAGGTGTGGGGATGGGTCAGGGCTGCCATGTTGCACAACTACACACACACCGTTCACATTGTGTTTTAGGCAGATGGCACCCCCGGAGTTAAGGCAACGAGGCAGCCCTCCCCACATGCCCTCTCATAGCACCCTGGGCGTACCTGTTCCGCGGACTTTAGCCAGCTGGCTTGTAACTGCCTGTTTCTTTGTCCGTTTCCCTTCCTCAATGGCCGGGACTGTCTTCCTCCTACAAGGCTGAACTTGACACAGAGTATGCACTCAGGAAAGGCTTGTAAAGGACTAACCTGAGTTGGTGAATCGGGAGGCTCTGGATTTTGCACTCCCTGACGTCCAGGCCTAATCAGCCAGTCACCTGGTCCTGTTTTAGAAAGGGGTGCTACTAAATCCATATGGGGGCTTCCTATTCCTTGTCAGTTATGAGCGTTAGCTCCTGCCGCGCTCCAGTGCCTTCTGGACCTTCTGAGAGAATGGGGCTGCCTGAGGGGCTAGAATGAGAGAGGGACTAAAGAAACACAGTGCTCCTGGCTTGGTTGGCAACAGGGTTTTATTTTAAAGATTTTATTTATTTATTTATTTATTTATTTATTTATTTATTTGAGAGAGAGTGAGTGAGAGAGAGAGAGCACACCGAGTAGGGACAGAGGGAGAAGCATCCCCACTGAGCAGGGAGCCTGACACAGGCTCGATCCCAGGACCCTGAGATCATGACCTGAGCCGAAGGCAGACGCTTAACCGACTGAGCCACCCAGGCTTCCCAGTAGGGTTTTAAACAAAAGCACTTCCACCCCCTCCTACAACCCCTTCTTTTTCCTGAGGTGCACCTGTCAGTCCTAAATTCAATTTTTTTTTAATGGCAGAGGATTATATAACCAGTAAACTCTGATTTTTTTTATTTATTTAATATTTTATGAGTATATAAGTATAGATGGAAGTATCAAAATCATTGAAATCAAAAAAGTTGGTTCAGCTTTGTTGAAAACAAATCCTTCTGCTGTAGTACATTTTTCCATTAAAAAAGAAAAAAAGAAAAACTGATTTTCAGAGTCCTGCCAACAACACTCTAAATGTAAGTGCTAGATTTGCAAATAGGCTTATATTCAAATTTAGAGAATATGCATATTCAGAGACTTATTATTCAGGAAATATTTGGTTATCTTCAGACTAAGTAAAACTTTTGGCTAAAAATAAGAGGGGTAACATATAAATAGTGGGGAAAGTTAGGGAGCATGCCATTACAAGAATAGAAAAGAGAGAAAGAGGTAAGGAGAGCTATGTGTTGTTTTCTGTTTTGGCTCGCCTTTGCCACTACCTGAAATTCAATCAAATTTAACAAACATTAACTTGGTGCCTAGCATGCAAAGGGTTGGAAAATGTAGTCTTGACCCCCATGTTCTTAGAGTTGACTAGGCAGGATATGAGGAAACAATGAGACTGATTCACCAACACCCTCTCTTGCACCATTATGAAGACCAGAGATAATGCACAGTTTGTACTTCAGTTATAGAGGTGGGCTCTGATTGATTTAAACCTATTATGGTAGCCCCACCCCCTCATCAATGACTGGTTCAGGCATTCATCAGGCCACAGTGATTGGTTTAGGAATGATTGGGTGACCCAGTTCAGGCCAATGAGACAAAAGAGAGTTTTCTCAGGGTTTCAGGAAATGTTTCCTCTCCTAAACCAGAGAATAGATAGTAAAGTATTCTTCCTAGAGCCCCTGTTGGGTAAAAATAAAAGGCCCAGAATCGCTGCAGCCTCTTTCCATGTGTCTGAGGATAAAAGTTGTGAACAAAGACAGGTAGACTCAACAAAATCATAGAGAAATGGATAGAGAACCTTGATCAAGCCTTGCCTGAAGCTGCCTACCTGTTTAATTTCAGTTATGGGTTAATAAATCCTTTTTATTGTTTAAGGCAGTTGGAGTTGTCTTATTTTTCATACTAACTGATGTGCGTGATAAGCACACTGATTCTTATAACACTTGTCAGTCTATGATAAATGATGTTCAGGTTGTACTAAAGAACAAAGCAGAGTCCATCAGAGATGGGATCCTGTTGCTAGTAATTATAGAATGCAATAATAAAGATATTATCAACTAGAAATTAAGCTAGGCTTACCAGTGTGAATTAACACCCTACAGAACAAATAGCAAACATGAAATAAGAGAAACCTGAGTTAGAAATGAATCAGAGTTTGAGAGTTTGAAGAGATCTCGAAGCTTAGATAGGAAAGCCCCTAGGTTTCCTGTGCAGAAATAGGCCCCTAGAGGTTAAGTAACTTGCCTGAAGTCACAGAACTGAATTGAGCAGAGTTGAGGACTCAGTTTTTTTGAATTCCAAATGGGGTTCTTTCTGTTACAGTTTCCTCTCTAAAGATAGGAAATGAAATAGGAAAATGGTATTTTAAAATGTCAGCGTCGGAAGAGGAGAGAGGAAAATTCTGCGTTTGTATTTAATGGGAATTTAGGAAGCTCAATAATAGAAATTTTGGATATTTTGTTTTTAAATCAGACTGTGGCCTTTACTAAAAGGCTGAGCATATGCTACCATGTGGAACCACCTGGGGTAGCTCTGTTGCTAGGCGCCCCGCCTAAAGCAAGGCAGTGCTGGTTCAACCCAGTCTCACCCAAACCCTGACCCCCCAGAGCCGTCAGTCAGCTGGCTCTCACTAGAGTTCGACTATCCGTTCTTTCACAAGATCAAAAGTCAGTCTATCAGGGAGCAGACCAATAGTGTGTTCAGCCTGGTGTCTGCCCCAGTATAGGCACTAAGGGATGTTTCTCTCTCTTACTTCCGTCACACATCGAGCAAGTAAGAGATTCCAGTAGAGCTGTATTATAACTGCAACAAAGCAGATCTTGAATTAGAGCTGTGTTCTGGTCTCAGGTGTTCTATTTTAATTGCTCAAAGATCTTAGACACGTTCAATCTCTGAGCCTCCATTTCCTCGTCTGCTAACAACCTGCCCACCTTTCAGGGTTGCTATGAAGATCGAAAGAGCTAATGATTGTGAAAGCAGAGGGTGAATTCTCCAAGCCTGTTATCATGACCTACTTCATACCCCTCGGTTTAAAGATCAGGGAGCCAGGAGCAGCTGAGTGATTTCCCCGAGGTCTGTTAGTGACAGGGAGCCTTACCTCTTCCTGAGCTTGGTGAGAGCCGACCCCCAGCAGAGAGATTGATAATCACCTACAAAACAGCCGCAAGATTTGCTAGATTTACTCAACCACCTAACATATGAATACTGGATTCTACCAGCCCTCTTGAAATGATGCCCCAAGCATAACGAGGCATGATATACAGTGTCAAGAGAGATCGGTAGGAACAGTCCAGCCGAATGAAGCCCGTTTTTAAAAAACAGTTTCCAGCACTATTTTGCTTTTTAGCCAAAGAAAGGAAAAATGCTCAAAGAATGACTAGGAAGTTCATTGAAGGAAATTAAAACTATTTCTTATGGACTTGCATTGATGTTATAGTCGTCCAAAAAATCATTCTTTTCTTCCTAAATTCTCCTTTTGCCCCAGTTGGTGAGCCCTGCAAAGTGAATGCTTGAGGTGTTTGCTCACACGTAGCTAGAGTCTCTAGGGCTAACAATTTAAACAAGTGACATTTTGACTTAGCCAAAAGGACCCGCAGATCTTACAGTCTATCATATTGTGTGTCTGTATCATGTGTTTGTCTGTTTGCTGCTTTCCACAGAGGGATTCGAAGCTGTTTAGACAAATAGATGCTCTGTCCAAAAATAAGGTAAAGTAGGGTGAGTTTGGGGGAAAAAATATGGGTAAGTACATGTGAACTGCCAGACATAGATACCCAATAGCCCAACTCAATTGCCAGATGTGGGGTGAGGAGGGGTGGGGAGGAACAAAACCAAAAAAACCAAAAAGCAAATTCTAAGCTTTCTAGAAGCCAAGAGCAAAGACAATCTTTGCTACTGGTGATTGCCACTGGGTTCATACTCAGCCTGTGTGGGGCTGGAGGAAAGGGGCGGAAGGCAAGCTTGGCTTATAGCCAACGCAGCACACTCCTATGGAGCCATACTAGTGAAAGCATTAAGGTGCACCTTGAACTCTGAATATTCACTTTTAAAACACCCATCTGTCATCCACCCACTGAGCTCAGTGGAGTGGCTGCTTCACTTCTCCAGCGAGTACCCGATTTACAGATTCTCCTACCTCAAGCAGAGAGGGCAATATCCCAATTCAAAGGCTGTGTTTGCTGTCACAGAAGCCACTTGGAGAGTCTGCTGCCCTTGCTAATTCACTGCCCTAGGCAACTGCTTGTTTCCTCCCTGTTCTTTTCCCAGCTGGAGTCATTGTTCCAACTTATTTGTATGAGTTAATGCTTCTCCATACCCAGAAGCCTATTCCAGAGCTCACTCATTAGTCAAATCTGTTTTTTCACTAATCAATTATATTCTTTTGTAAACTAGCTAATCTGCAGGAGAGTGAGTTAGCTAATTTGGAAAAAGCAAGTATTTAAATCTCGGTAATATAATGTTCTCATGAAAAGTGCTTCTCTAAATTAGAGTCAAGTTGTGTTATGTGAATAATGTAAGTGGTTGTGGAATTTTAGGAACGGGTCTTTATCCCCATGTCCCATCTCCCTAGAGTTTCCTCTCTCCTCAGGTGTTCCTTTTTAACAAGGGTTCTATATATAAACAACTTCATTCCTTGTTGAAAAAAAGGAGTGTGAAGTGACAGGACAACAGGTGTGTATGGGAGGGCAGATTGAGACATTCCAAGTAGGCAAAGAATGGGCAATATCACTTGGTCAGTTTGATTTAGCTGTGTCTATAATCATTACTTAGTGATAATTTTTATCACCATCTGCCTTGCTAATCACGTTTTAAAAACTAGGACCTTAATTCAACCTCTACACATTGTTTGTTTTAAACTATTTGGTCTATCTAACAACTGGTGAGAAATTACCAGAACCTTTCAGAGAAAATTTTTAATTCATTTACACAGACTTGAATGTTTAAATTACATGAACATATCATCACTTTTATTTTAGTCAGTTTTCTTCCCTTGTTTTGATCTGCTGTTTGACTTTTTGCCTTGCCAACCCAGATTCAACTGTCTTCAAAGATGTCTTTAGCTATCATTTAAAAAATCAGCTCTCTTTTCTTTGGATAATTCTGCAACCTGGAGAATTAAAACAACATTGTCTAGTTGTGCTGTTGGCTCGTGCAATCTTCAGAAAAATACATCATTTTCATGTGGCTGATTAGGATTTGTAGCATGGTTCTCATAAACATATGCTCTTTGGAGAATAGCAATAATTCCGTCTGTTTTTCTTTCCTGTTCTTTGTAATATACAATGTGGAGGATGTACAGGGGATGTAAATTACTAAAATTCTCTGTACCTTTAAAAATGTGTCTCATATGGCAAAGATTTTTGTTATCTTTGTTGAACAGTGCTGTTCAAAGAAACTATAAATCTATAAAACTGGTATCTATTGGAATGTTTTCTATGGATTCTAGTTTTTTTTTTTTCTTGTCCATCTGTTGCCATAAACTAACAAATGAGAAACAGCAATTATTATGAAAGCAGAATAACCAAAGAGTGGTTCTCTCCAGTTTTGGAATAGGTTAGAGTGCTTCATATTCATCTTGTCTGAAGATGTCAAATATCAGTGGAAATCTCAATGCCTCTATGAGGTAGAGAATTTTATGTTATTTTACAGAGAAGGATAATGCTATACTGAGAGGTAAATTAAGTCCTGGGGTCATAGCATCATAGCACAAAGTAAGATTTTTTTTGAAGTTCAAATTCAAAGAACAGTATGATTTGCAACCAACCACATCAATAGAGATTCCCAGATTTTTGACACTAAGGCTATGTTTATTTGACATAAAGATAGGGAGGTCAACTGGCTAAAATTTTTTCCATCTCTCCAGTCTTCCCTCCACTTAATCAACTAAAACATAAGACTCGTCTTGCTCTCCCAAAATTTTCATCTGTTAAACAAGGATGATAGTACTAATACTTACTGTGTAGAGTTATTTTGAGGAAGAAATGAGAAAGTGGAGATATCTTATTACAGATACTGGCACCAGTAAGGTGTTCAATAAACGTTAACTATTAACATTATGATCAGTTCATAAAGAAAATAAATGGAGGACTTCAAAACCCCTGACTTGGGGCATGTTAAAAGAATGTTTGCTTACTTTGCAAAAGAGAAAGTTTCTGTTGTTTCAAAAAGATTGGAAGGGATAAAATACTCTTCTGTATTCTATCACGTATTATTATCTATCTAGCATTATATATCTATTATCCATCATTATCTGTATTTATCTATTATTACCTATTATCCTTTCTATTATGCAAGAATAAATTTTTATCCTGCAACTATTTGATTACCCATGGCCAATTGACAAGAATTAAAGAGTGTATCATCGGTATAACAAAGGAGATATATTTGAGGAGGTAGCCAGCAACCACGTATGAAATCACCAATATTGGACAATTTTTGACCTAAATAAGTGGCAATTTGACAAGACTCAACCTAATAGACTCCAAATCCAGACGCATCCAAGCTAAGAATTAAAAACCAAAGAAGCAATGTATCTTCTGCTGTTTCTTCTCACCTACTTCCAAAACATATGAAACAAACAGCAGAAAACCAACAGTAGAATAGGAAATAGTGATCCACCAGGGTAGTTCAAACTTTGGAAAATACAATTTAATTTAGCACAATTTCTGTTTATCGTATTTTCCATTTTCAAAAGCCATTTTTTTAAAGATTTTATTTATTTATTTGACAGAGATAGAGACAGCCAGCGAGAGAGGGAACACAAGCAGGGGGAGTGGGAGAGGAAGAAGCAGGCTCATAGCAGAGGAGCCTGATGTGGGGCTCGATCCCAGAACGCTGGGATCACGCCCTGAGCCGAAGGCAGGCGCTTAACCTCTGTGCCACCCAGGTGCCCCTTCAAAAGCCATTTTATTTATTTTTTTTATTATGTTCAATTAGCCAATATATAGTACATCATTAGTTTTTGATGTCGTGTTCAACGATTAATGAGTTGCGTCTAAAACCCAGTGCTCATCACAGCCCGTGCCATTTTAAAAGTAGTAAATGTCATTTTCTCAATATAAAACATAAGTAAATATCAAATGATATATATTTTTTTAATTATGGCTATTTCTAGCATGAAAGCCCATTGTCCTTTAATAAGACAAAGATATTTTTAAAATTTACAGTAGATCACAGGCGCCTGGGTAGCACAGTCAGTTTGGGTTTCAGCTCAGGGTCTCGGGATCGAGCCCCGGGGTGGGCTCCGTGCCCAGCACAGAGTCTGCTTAAGACTCTCTCTTCCTCTGCTCCTCCCACCCACTCTCACTCTCTGTCTCTCTAAAATAAATAAATCTTAACAACAACAAAAAATTATAGTAGATCCAGCTTCACTTTTAGAGGACAAGATTATTTTTAATAAAATTTTGTCCTGCTTTTGCCCATATATTTTTATTATGTGTTCAATAGCTCTACTTTTGAAGAGATTTTTATAATTTTATACCTTCCTTCTTGCTGTTTTCTGCTTCCTTAAGCGTCACCTAGCTAACAGAGCTCTATTTGAAACATGGCTTCCTTGTCAAAAGGGAGAAGTCACCAGGCTTCTTAATGCCATCTTCAAAGCTGGGATTTTGATACTTCTGCAGAACCTTCTCTCATATAGGCTGAGCAACCATCCATTATCATGTGTACGTGCTCTCCCAGGACACACTAACCTCCAGCATACCGATAAAATCATGACATGCCCTCCAAAACACAATTAAATGGCGCTGAGGTTTTCAGACGTGACATCTTTAAGAGAATTTCATATGCAAAAGTTTCACGAATCACACACTCTGGCAAATTACCAGGACACTATTCTCAGCAGGATCTCCTCGGGAAAACAGGCTGAAGTATTAACATGAGGGTTTTTGAAAGGCTCCCTATGGCACCTTTGCTGAAAAGATATTAAACCAAACAGCTGCTGATATGGAAACCGGCTGTTTGAACTGTAACTCGGTTAGATATGTTAATAGGGGAAGACTGTGATGTCTGACAAACGTGACGCAGGAAATGACTAAACAGTTAATGCTTATTACTTTGCAGTATTCCTAAGGCCGGGGAGGTGGTAAGGGTGGTATCGTGTGGGCACTAAACAGTAACCCAGGGCAGTGACACTTGAAAGGGACCATTTCTTTGTCCTTCTTTCTAGAGTTTCAGGCATTATAAATATTAACTTGTCCAAGATCCTGCTTCACAGCAATCATTGACAGGACAAATGAAACATTTTGCAACACCTTAAAAAAACAATCCTATCAGTGTTACAGAGCTAGTTTTATTATCCTGTTTCCTAAAAAAGCTGCGAGGCCTCAATAGCTCTGGCAGAATTTCTGTAAAGGTGATGGAATTTGGCCCTTGAATGACGCAAAAAGATGCATGCATGGATTTTGCAGATTCATGCTTCCACATAACTAAATGCTGGATTGAACCCAGGTTTTAACTGTTTGGATTTTTAAAGTAAAATAAATGTAGATACCATAGTATGGAATTTCATTTAACAGCACCAAAAGGTGGGGCGCCTGGGTGGTCAGTTGTTTAAGCGTCTGCCTTCGGCTCGGGTCATGATCCCAGGACCCTGGGATCGAGCCCACATGGGCTCCCTGCTCAGCGGGAAGCCTGCTTCTCCCTCTCCCTCTGCCTGCAGCTCCCCCTGCCTGTGCTCTCTCTCTCTCTCTCAGCACCCAGCTGACCTGGGAGCTAAGGGTGTTTTTTATGTTTTTAAAGGGTTGTAACAAAGAAAGCAAAGAAGAATCAACAGCAACTGTTCATAGCTGGCAACGTCTAAAATATTTCCTAATCAGTCTTTTGCAGAAAAAGTTTGCCCACCCCTGTGGTAAGCAGTTCCAGACGCCGTGAGGTGAAGTGCGTTTTCCATCTCAGACCATGCGGAGATGAATAAAGCCTTCCGTGCCTGTAAGTCGTTTATACGCTCCACTGTAAGTCGTTTATACGCTCCGGGGGCGCAGGGCTAGTCAGTAAGGTAGACTGTGAAAGAAGATGGTGTCAGATAAAGGCTTCACAGTAACAGGCTCCAGGGTTGGTGGGGAAATAGGGAGTGGCCTGTTAGGAGGGTGATTCTTAAAATGAACCTTGAAGACCACAGGAGAGCTTGAGGGATACAGGAGGGTAGAGTGAAGAGGGGATCGGAAAGACCAGAATGCAGGGTGTTTCCATAACCAGTGGGTGATTTCACTCTCAGAAGCACTTAGGTGGCTGAAGGTGGCCTACCAGGCTGGAACGTAAGGTAAGGGTTGCGTCAGACGCCATGATCAGGAGCTTGTATGGAATCCAGAGATGCGTTCTCTTAGAGACCAAAAGGACAATGCCTGCTTTTACTTTGTTGTCCGGTATTGCGGTACTCTCGTGCGCTCACAGGGAAGTGTTTCATTACAATCGGTGAAAAGAGGGAGATAGTCCCTCTTAGGCCATGCATCTAGTAAATGAATGGCTTTTGGCTGTTTGTCAATGAATAACATGAGTATATGCAGTTACCAAGTCACCGTTAACAAATAAAGCTGGTAGAGTTTCAGTGCACTCCTCAGAATTCTTGAAGGCCTGTTTTCCAGGCAGTTCAAACAGAGGCGAGGCAGCCGAGGTCGGCGAGGCTGCCAGGAACACCGAGTTCTGAGTTTGCCCCTGACTCAGTGCATGACCTTCGGCAAACCACTCAACTTCTCACTATCTCAGTTTCCTTGGCAATAAAATGGGATAACAGACCTTAGCCACCTCATAGGAGTGTGATGAAGAGTAATAAATGTCTGCAAAAAGCTTTCAAGATAAGTGCTCCTGAAAACTGGGTGGGGGGGGGAGAGGAGGAGGGAGAAGTTCTCTTTCAAGAGTTGATAAGAAAAATGAGATTTTCAAAATTAAAGTAGGACACTGTTCGCAGCTTCTGAGAGCCAAGAGCTTTGTAAAACAGAAAGGATTATGGGTGATATGGAACCTACCGATTGCTAAAGGTACCTGGAAGCGACTAGTATAATTCTGTGACTGTATTCTCTAAATTAAAATCCGGAGACAAATTATTTTGGTTTAATGGTGGGAGAGAATATTGAAAGTCAGATGACACCGCCCAAGACAAGGTGGCCACATATGGCTGCTATATCCCTACTCCAAATCTTACAACGTTCTGCTTGGTTCTCCTGAGGATTGTTTGGTTACAAAGTTGCAGAGAGAAAAAAAATCCCTTTCTCCGCTTCCTTTTCTCTTCAGACTTCCATAATCGGTCCTAGAGAGGGACTGTGGCAGCAACATCTAACCGACCAGAAGGGCTGCCTCACAGCTAACCAGCTGTCATCAGCCCTTGGAGGGAGATACTAAAGTTTCTAAAGAAAGTTGAGGAATCAGCCCTGAGATATGCCATACTGTACCCAGAGCAGACCACTGGGGACAGAAGACATGCTCCACACTGCTCTGGAAATTTGGGGTGGTGAAATATTTCTTAGGATCCTTGCCTTCCCCTACCCCTAGCCCTTTCCCCTCTCCTTCCCCTCCTCCCTTTTTCTTGCTCTTTCTCTCTCTCTTCCTTCCTTTCTTAAAGAAAGCTTTACCTTAGAGTTAGCTAAACTGAAGAGGCAAGCCAAAATAGTTCGATTTGCAATTTGCTGTCTTGTTGGGAGGACACTAGCTCAAAACCACAGAGCCCTGAGTTTGACCCTAGCACTCTGTGGCTCCTGATGACTCATCCTGATAATTATCAGATTGAATCTTCTCTACTGGTTTGATAATAACAATGAGTGGAAAAAGAACTTCAATCAAATGTTCATGCCTAATAATCGGTCTCCTGATTGCCTTTGTAGACTGGTGGTTCTCTTCATTTTCCTGGTATGTATAAGACAATATGCTATTGATGCAATCCTTGGGTGTTGCTTGATAAAGAAAACAAACAAACATAGATAACGCTGTTTTCAGGTCCTTGGAGAATCCTGCCTGGGTAAAGGAGAGAGCTATAAGACACAAGCACCAGTCAGAGATGGCTGGAATAGAAGGTGCCCTCTGATGAAATCTTGATTTTAGGTGGCTTTCCTTTATAACAGGGTTGCTAAATAGGAAAGTTAAGATGGAACTTAACTGCCACGGTTCTGCTTTAGATTTTGGAGCTCTGGATCCACTGATGTTCCTTTCCATCCCATCCATTTATAACTTTCATCACTTTTTCCTCCAAGTAAAGAAAACGTACCTCTGTGACTCACTGGCATGCCAAGGCCATTTGAGCCTTCCCAGTGTTCCAAAGGAAGTATTGATTTGAATTCAGCTGCTTAAACAATTAGTCTCTAAGACGGCAGCTTGCAACTTCCTTAAAGTAATGGTGTGGGTTTGGAGGGGAAATTAGCTTGTTGGTAATTGTTTTAATTTTTCAATTCATGATTATTCATCTGGTTGTGTGTGGTCTTTTGAGCCTGATACTCTGCTGAATGAATCTCTGTGTTAAAGTAAAATGGGAAGAAGACCAAATTTCTGTTCAGTGGAACTATGCATTTTCTGACATGGAATCACTTGTATACCCTTAGTAAAAATGGTAAAAAATGGATGGCCTACAATGACACTTAATGATGTATATAAGTTATATGCACTTATATATTTAAAATGTATTTAATAAATATACTTTATAAATATAAGTTGTAAATATAAATATTTATTTATATATAAATATATATAATATGTATTATATATGCTATAAATATAAATAAATGTATTTAAAATATACACTTTTTATTTATGTATATTTTAAATATATTTATACATATATTTTAAATATATATATTTATATAATAAATATAAAGTGATATATAAGTGTGTACATGCACCAAAGAATTATATTATTCACAGCAGCACTAGTTATGATGGTCAAAAATTAGTGACAATTCAAACGTCCATCAACTGTCGAGTGGGTAAATAAACTGTGGTATGCTTATATGATGGCACGTTACGTAGCAATGAGAAAGAGCAAGCTCCTGTTACACACAACACAGATGAATTTCACAAACAAAATGCTGAGCAAAAGAAGTCAGATGCAGAAGGACACATACTTATGAGTCCATTTATCTGAAGTCCATAAACAGTCAAAATTAGTCTATAGAGATGTATTCTGATAGAAATCTGAACAGTGGGCTTCTTTGGGGTGGGGGATAGAGTTCCTAAAGGGAATTCCTAGAGTTTGGTGATGGTTACACAAGCATGGCGCTGTACAATGATGATTTGTAAACTTTTCTGTATGTATGGTTTACTTTAATTAAGGTTTACCTTGACACATGTGTAGTCATTATTATCAGTTTGAGTTTAGTGTTATTTCACTTTTCATCAGAATGAAAGAGGTCAATATTGTGTGAACGCTCTTAAGCTGCAAATGAAGGAGACCCAACTCAAAAGTGGTTTAAACCAGGGGTTGGCAAACTTTTCCTATAAAGGAACAAACAGTAAAGATTGTAGGTTTTGGGGGTCATGAGACTGCTTGTGAGTACTCAGCTCTGTGTTACAGCAGGAAAGCAGCCACAGACAATACATAGCAAAGGGGCAGGGCTGTGTTCTAATAAAACTCAAGTGAACTTAGGGGTTGTCTTAGAATTCTGCCACCCACCAGCTCTAACCTGTAACATCAAATCAGGTAATAGCACAGTAGAAAATGGCACATTCAGAAGAAATAGGCTTTATTTGGCAAGCTCCTTGCTTGGAAGATTGATGTTTAAAATCCAACTCCATAAAGACGATGATAACATGGAAGTCTTGGGAAATCTTTAGCTATTTGCTGTAGCAAGATTGTCAAAATACCGAATAAAATACTGAAGTGTTTACGTAATAACGTTAAGTCAAGGTGGCGAGGGCTTTTATTTATTTTAAATGTTATTTATTTATTTCTGGACTAAGTAATACACTAACCACATTCACACTGCCAAAGAGAAAGGGATGTGAAGAGAAAATCTCTCTTGCATTTCTGTTCATTGAGCCGCTATCCATGTAGCACGCCTTTTTAATGATTGTAGCTTTACGTTTTAGTATCTAGTGCAGCTAGGTTAACCCTTGGGGTTTTTTTTCTTTTTTTAAAGATTTTATTTATTTATTTGACAGCGCACGCAAGCAGGGGGATCAGCAGGCAAAGGGAGAGGGAGAAGCAGGCTTCCTGCTGAGCAGGGAGCCCCACACAGGGCTCAATCCCAGGACTCTAGGATCATGACCTGAGCTGAAGGCAGACGCTTAACTGACTGAGCCATCCAGGCACCCCAACCCTTGTTTTTCTTTTTCAGGGTTTTCCTGCATACTTTGGCATGTTTATTTTTCCATATTAACATTATAATCAGTATATATCATTTTTTTAAAAACTTATTTTTAAGTGACATATATATTTTTATAGTTAGAGATAATTTAGGGAGAATTGACCTCTTTCTAAAGTCTCTTTTATCTACAAGCATAAATACCCTTCTATTTGTCCAAGTCTTGTTTTTGACCCTCAGTAACTTTAAAATCTTCTTCATGTAGCTCTTCATTTCTCAAGTTTATTTCCGGGAATTTAATCTTTGTTGTTGCTAATACTAATGAGGCCCTTTCTTCCATTTTATTTTCTGATTGTTGTTTCAAGGACGTTTAAATACGAAAGGGAAAAAAATATTTTTAGCTAAATAAATGGAATTTTCTAAACCATAATAAGTAACCATAGCAGTCGTAATTTAATTCTGTTCAGAATAGTTGCAAAGGAAAAAAAAATCCCAAATTCATACAAGTAGAAGGATATTAGGAATAAATTAAACTATCTTTTTAAAGTTTTTTTTTGATTCATGTTTTAATTTTAAAATAGAATCCATATAATTTTCTTGTTCTCACACATCACTCACTGTTCATCTTTTGCCTGGTAGGGTACACATGTTGTGTTCACCCCGGGCTTCTCAGGGCGCTCTGCTAATTGCTTACCTCTCCCCAGGGGAAGGCTGGCAGCTCAGCTATTCTCTTCTTTCGCACCTAGACCCTAAGGGACAAACGCTGCTGGGAACTGGAGCTTACAGCTCAGGCAGAGGAGATCGCTGATGCCTCCCGCGCCCCCTCCGGCCCCCACCTGCAGGTTCCCCTTGACAATAGCCTGGGAAAGCAATACGTATCCAGGAAATCCCAGCTCTACTGAGAAGTGAGAACATTTCCAAGGCCAGCAGGAAAGAAGAAAGAGGGAAGTTCTTAGAGAGGACTCCAGATTTGCAACCTGGGAGGATACAGGATGGGGGACTAAGTTGTCCTGGGAGGGGAGGCTGGAGCTGGGAAGACACCCGCCGGTGTAGCCTTGGGGAGAGTTTTCCTTTAGTGGGTGGCCACATTACAGCCTTGGTTCTCATCCTTAGAACTGAGTTGGTTGACTCTGACTTTAGAATACCACTGATTGGCCTAGGAGAGGAAAGAGTAGGGTGACTTCTTGCTTCTCCTTTCATGCAGGGAAAGGACTGGAGGCCGTAGTTTTCCTGACAACCAAACAGCATTTTTACAGGCAACATCTCTACTGATCCCATTGCCAAGGGTTAACTGGTGGCCTCTGTATTTATTGGAAGGCAATCAAGAGGCCTTTTGCATAACAACACTAATAAGGAGTAGAAAGGCTACTGTACTTGGAGTGCCATGGGCTGCCTCTGTCCTTTGCATGAGTTCCCTTTTTTTTTTTATAATAATATTTTTTTATTATATTATGTTAGTCACCATACAGTACATCCCTGGTTTTTGATGTAAAGTTCGATGATTCATTAGTTGCGTATAACACCCAGTGCACCATGCAATACGTGCCCTCCTTACTACCCATCACCAGTCTATCCCATTCCCCCACCTCCCTCCCCTCTGAAGCCCTCAGTTTGTTTCTCAGAGTCCATAGTCTCTCATGCTTCATTCCCCCTTCTGGTTACCCCCCCTTTCTTTATCCCTTTCTTCTCCTACCGA
>NC_048221.1:45397345-45407933 GCF_002007445.2 Ailuropoda melanoleuca | reverse complement strand
GTGGGCTGTCTCTTAGTTTTTTTGACTGTTTCCTTGGCTGTGCAGAAGCTCTTTATCCTGATAAAGTCCCATAAGTTCATTTTATCTTTTATTTCTCTTGCCTTTGGAGATGTGTCGTGAAAAAGGTTGCTCTGGCCGATGTCATAGAAGTTGTTGCCTATGTTCTCCTCTAGAATTTTGATGGATTCCTGTCTCACATTGAGGTCTTTCATCCATTTGGAGTTTATTTTTGTGTATGGTGTGAGAGAGTGGTCAAGTTTCATTCTTTTGCATGTAGCTGTCCAATTTTCCCAGCACCATTTATTGAAGAGACTGTCTTTTTTCCACCGGATGTTTTTTCCTGCTTTATCAAAGATTAGTTGCCCAAAGAGCCGAGGGTCCATTTCTGGGTTCTCTATTCTGTTCCATTGGTCGATGTGTCTGTTTTTGTGCCAGTACCATGCTGTCTTTGTGATCACAGCTTTGTAGTACAGCTCGAAATCCGGCATTGTGATGCCCCCAGCTTTGTTTTTCCTTTTCAACAGTTCCTTGACGATTCGGGGCCTTTTCTGGTTCCACACGAATTTAAGGGCTGTTTGTTCCAGTTCTTTGAAAAATGTCATTGGTATTTTGATCGGGATAGCATTGAAAGTGTAGATTGCTCTGGGTAGCATGGACATTTTAACTATGTTAATTCTTCCAATCCATGAGCATGGAATATTTTTCCATCTTTTTATGTCTTCCTCAATNTTCTTTGAAAAATGTCATTGGTATTTTGATTGGGATAGCATTGAAAGGTTCCCTTATTTTAATCCTCACAATGGCCCTGTAAGTCAAATATTACTGTAGTTCTAATTCACAGATGAGGAAACTTAGGTTGAGGGAAATCACATAACATTGCAAAAGAGTTGGGAAGATTTGAAATCTAGTGTTTGGCTTTAATGATCATGCTTTTTTTTTTTTAAGATTTTATTTATTTATTTGAGATAGAGAGGGAGGAGGAGCACACAAGCAGAGGAAGAGGGAGAGGCAGACTCCCCACTGAGCAAGGCTTGAGCCCAGCACCAGGGATCCTGATTTGAGCTACATGCTCAAGGCAGACGCTTAACTGACTGAGCCACCCAGGCACCCCAATGAATATGCTTTTTACCATCACACTTAGGTCTTATGAACATGAATGGCAAATCTCAATATTTTGAAATAAAGATGAGCAAAGAGAGTAAAGTTTTTCTTTTCTTTCCTTTTTTTTTTTTTTAGATGTTATTTATTTATTTGACAGAGAGAGAAAGCAAAAGCAGGAGGAGTGGCAGAGGGAGAGGGAGAAGCAAGCTCCCCGATGAGAAGGGAGCCGGACGTGGGGAATGATCCCAGGATCCCAGGATCCTGGGATCATGACCCGAGCTGAAGGCAGATGCTTAACCGACTGAGCCACCCAGGCACCCCAAGTTTTTCTATATATTAAATATTTCTTCCTGTAATTTTACATATTAATATATTCATTCTAAAAATGTGAGCTTTACTTGATCCTGACTGGGCTCATGTCTATGAGGGATGTTGTAAAGCCCATTCACAAGCATATAATATTTTTGCTTTAAGAGACAGATATATTCACACAGACATTGGAGTATAAGTAACAGCTCAGCCAGCATGTTTATTATACAATGTTCCAAAGACTATTCTACTTGTGACTATAATTCTGTACTCATGGTTTGTAACATTCTTCCAGAGATGTCAGATGTGTGTATATGTCTGTGTGTGTGTGAGTGTGTGTGTTTATGAATAATGTGATTTCCTTGTGGGTGTGAATTTCATCCTCTCTGTGATTCCTGTGCCCTAACCATATTGCTAGGCAACACAAAGCAACACACATCCCACATTTTCCTAATTCCGTTTAATGTTTCACCAATGGACCTTTGCTTTTATATGCAAGCGGAATCACACCAGTGGGTTTAAGATTTTGGATTTTTAAATAATCAAGTGTCCACTCTAATTAAACCAAATGACCATAATTAACAGAACCTGGCAGGAAAGAGGAAGAGCTGGCATAAGGCAAATGCACATATTTGGTTTAAGACCTTGGTGATAATTCATTAGTAAAATTGGATGTGATTCTTACAGGTGACATCAAGGAGAGAAAAAGTACTGGTTTCCTTCCAAAGGTCCTAGGACTGAAAGGGGGATTATATATGGAATGGTCTTTCTGATATTGGTGATGTTGCACACATATAATTTGCCAGATGAAAATCAGGTGCACATGTCCTGTCAATACAGAGACCAAAATTTTCATGTCAGTCTTCGGCTTATTAGAGTACAATGAATGTACTCATGATAATTCCTCATCATAAGTGAAAGTCACTTACAGTCCTCCTGCCCTCTGTTCCTAGGGAAAGGTCAGAGGGAGGTTTCAGTAGGAATGAAGCATACTGGAATTAGGCCTGGTGGACAAACACACAGATCTTCATTGCTACAAAAAAAGCTCCCTTGATTTCCCCCCATCCATTCAAGCCAAAGCTCGGAGAACCACAGGAAGAAGAACTTGCAAGTGTTTACAATGCTGATCAGCATTATTTAAGAGGTAGCATTGCACAGGTCAGAAAGTCCTATGGTGACGCTCCGAACTGATGCTCAACCTGTAAAAGCAAATATCATAAGTCCTTCGTTGCAGTCTTAGGAAAAAGAACAACCAAAGTTTTTGCCAGTTGGGACATAAAATGACATGGAAGGAGTCCCCTGGTAAGAACAACACATATGGGAAAGTGTGATTGTATTAGTTACTGAAGGCTGTATAACAATTTCCCCCCAAACTTAATAGTTTATTTTTTTCTTTTTTTAAAAGATTGTATTTATATATTTGACAGAGAGAGAGAGCCAGAGAGCACAAGCAGGTGGAATAGCAGAGGCAGAGGGAGAAGCAGACTTCCCCCTGAGCAGGGAGCCTGATGTGGGTCTCAATCCCAGGAGACAGCTGCTTAACTGGCTGAGCCACCCAGGCGCCCCCAAACTGAGTAGTTTAAACAGTTATTATTTCACACAGTTTCAGTGCATCTGGAACTAAAGACTGCCTCAGCCTGTTGGTTCTATCTCATGGTCTCTCCGAGTCCACAGTTAAGATGACAGCCAATGCTGCAGTCATTTGAAGGTTTGGGGCTGGAAAATCCACTTTCAAGATGGTTTATTCACATCACTGGCAAGTCAGTGCTGGCTGTTGGCAAGAGGATTCACTTGCTCACCATATGGCTTCCTACATGTCCTCACAACACAGTATCTAGCTTCTCCAGAGTGGACAATGCAGGAGAGAGCCAGACAGAAGCCACAGCGTCTTTTACAGCCCAGCGCTGGAAGTCAGTGCATCCGCTCCACAGAACCCCTTTGGTTATACAGGCCATCCCTTCAGTGCAGCAGCGGAGCCGTAACGGTGTAAACACCAGGGAGTGGGAATCATTGGTGGCTATCTTGGAGGCTGGCCACCACAATGATAGGGACATTTCTGTGCATACAGGATTGAGAAGAGATTCATGTATTGGTTGAGTGATTGATTGCACTGGACCAGTGGTCTCAATGCAAACTGCAAGCAATTGCCTATCTCAGATGACCTAAGGCACTTTAAATAATACTGGTTTCCCTGGCCTCTTCCCCAAATAGTCTGATTAAATGAGGGATGATGCCCAGATTTGAGAATTACTGGATTAGATGATCTCCAAGGTCAAGTCCAACCTTAACCCTGTTCCCCAAAGTTTCCAGATCATGGGTGTTACCCAGGGAGTTTGTTTAAAATACAGATTTCCAGGCCTTACCTCCAGCTTCATGATTCTGAACCTCTAGTGAGAGCCCTAAAAATCTGTATTTCTGCTTAATTTTTAAAAATTTGGACCAAGTCGTTCAACATGATTGGAAGTTCTAAAAGGTATAAAAGAATGTTACTAAAAAGTATCTTTCCCAACTTTGTCCTCCCCAAATCCCTGTTCACCTTCCTAGAGAAGGTGATCAGTATTACTTTGTGTGTGTGTGTATGTGTGTGTGTATGCTTCCAACAATAAATGCACAAATATGGGTGTGTGTGTGTGTGTGTATATGTATATATTTTAAAGATTTTTTAAAATTTATTTGACAGAGAGAGCACAAGCAGGGGGAGCAGCAGGCAGAGGGACAGGGAGAAGCAGGCTCCCTGCTCACCATGTGGGACTCAATCCCAGGACCCTGGGATCATGACCTGAGCTGAAAGCAGATGTTTAAACGACTGAGCTACCCAGGCGCCCCTAAATGTGTATATTTTTAAAATTTCTTAAAAAAGAAAAACAAATAAAAAATCAAAAGCATATATGGTAAAAAGCAAGTTCATTCTTGATCCTAATCACCAGCTCTCCTCTTGAGATTCAAACACTTTTACCAGTTTCTTGTGCTTTCAGAGCCAGGACTCGATCATTTTAATAGGTGACTCGGGCATTCTTATAACCCGGTGTGTTTGGGACACTGTAAGTCTATTATGATAAGTTGAAATAGCTAGAAAACTTCACTTGGCTGCTTATGGGTTGTATAACACTCATTTAGTTGAACTCTACCCTGGGTATTATAGTTAGATTCTTCCGTTTAGCCATGACTTACAAGGGCCTGCGATGTGCCGGGCCTAGTCAGTGGTAAACAACGAACCCAGCTCACAGGAGCTCACAGTCTAATAGAGGAAACAGCCACTCTCAGTGCAAGTGCTATGAGAAAGGTGTGCATAGGGCGCCCCAGCGGCTCACTGGCTTTGGAGGTAGGTGAGGGCTTCTGGAAGGGGTTTCCACACTGGGGCGAAAAGGATGATGAGGCAATGTTAACAGGGCAAATGGAGAAGCAAAGCATTTCTGGCAAAGAGAAAGGAAAAATGCAAAGGTGCCAAGTTTTGATCTGGCACGCTGCTTTCAGGCCACCTAAAAGTAAAGCATCCTGGTATTTATGTGCAGGAGAGGCTAGAGATGAAACAAGGGAGATAAACTGAGGCCAGAATAAGAGGGGAGGACCTATAATGGCTCTGAAACAAGGGAGGTAAACTGAGGCAAGAATAAGAGGGGAGGACCTATAATGGCTCTGAAAGTCAGGAATTCGATTTGGGAATGGTATAATCAGTGTAAAAAATGGATTTGGGGGCACCTGTCTGGCTCAGTCGGTAGAGCATGTAATTGTTATCTCAGGGTCGTGAGTTCAAGCCCCACACTGGGCATAGAGCTTACTTAAAAAAATAGATATTAAAACATTGATTTTGGTGCCAAAAAAAAATGGATTGGAAAGGGTAAGAGTGGAAGTAGGGAAATAGTTTAGGAGGGTGTTGTCAGAGGAGAGAGGTACAGCCTGAATTAGATGGCCCTCTTAGGGATGGAAAAAACGAGAAACCTTTTGAAGTTATTCGAAAGGTAGGTTCATTGGGACTTGGTGATTGATTGACAGGGGACGGAACTGGGTCACTCCCAAATTTCTAGCACAGGCAATTAGGTGTTCTGCACGTCAGGTGGGAAAGCACTTTGAGAGAAGGCATTTGGGAGAGTGAAGGATGAGTTTGACATTTTGGGTTTGAGGAAGAGAGAGCGAGTAGCTAAATGGAAATCCAGCATCAGACTGAAAAACAAGAGTCGGTTTGTGGTGGTCAATTGCAGGACAGGCATCTCCTAATTTGTCTTGAAGCCTTACTTAGCTTGCACCTCAACCTCTACCCCAGCTTTTGTCCTGCCCCCGACCCTCTCCATCCCTTCTAGAGCAGGCTGGTTCAACCTTTCTCCACCCCTCGGAGTGGAAGGGGCTAACGGATGGTCCTGCGTCATAAGCTGCTGCCTGCACAAAATTCAGTAGCTGGCCAACAGTGTATTAGGTTCGGTATAAAAAGATAATACTCTTCCGTGGCTTATAAATGATTACCTGATGGTTCTTTGTGTGCCAGCATAGTGCCCAAAGTGGACTCTGCATCTTTTTTCAGTTCTTAGTTTATTCTGGGTACTGAGGCTGTGTGTTGCACAGGCAGCCGAAGGCACTGTGGATATATTTGAAACAAGGTAAGCCCGCAGCCGTAGTTTTCTTTGCCTTCTAGAGTTCTTAATTCTTTCTGCTGCAATTGATAGAGCTTCAGCTAATTAGACATTTGAAAACGCTCACCTTTGTTTGGTGCTGTGAACAACCAGCCAGAGGCATTTTAAATTGTGAGGGTAACTAAGAAAATAAGATCTTTGCTATTGTGCAGAGAAATCTGAAGAATTTTATCCATTCTTCAGTTCTTGCTAAATGGCTCATTGTATGCTATCTGTATGGTATGGGTCTAGGACAGATTTCTCTCTGAACTTCACAGCATGGGTGGAAGAGAGTAATTTGGCCTTTCCTTTTTCCTGGCAGTCCGTGCCAGTCCATTTATATGGTATGTTCACAGGAGAGCTGACAAGTGTTGAGAGGTTTTATTTGATATGCATTTTTTTAAAGTAGAAAAAAATCCATAAAAATAGGTACTTTTAAGCCAGTTTTCCTAGTTAGTCTTAAGGTCATAACCCATTCTGTTTCACTAAAAAGTTCCTCCTCGAACTGACTGACTACCTATGCTAAATTCTCTGGACTGTGGTTAATATTTATGATGAAACCATGTACTACAGGGACAGTTTTTAATGATACAAATGCAAAAATCACATTATTTTTCTGTGTAACTTGTAAAAGCCATTCCTTCTAAAATGGGGCTGCTTATGCTAATTTGTTATAGTTAGTGAGTTGCAGGCAGCTCTGTGAATTTACTTTTCTTGGCAGTTCTAGAATATCCTGCCATAACACATACTAAAAAACTGTTTGATGGATTATGAAAATCTGGATGTACTAAAGGTACATCTTGTGCAAACCATAAGATAAATACATGATTACATCTTTAAAAATCTGTTATCTCATCAGGTTAAGGAAATTGTCATTATAACAACCAAGGAAAATTAAACTCTCTTGAATAAGAGACCCATTTGTACATGCTGTAAATATATTTAATATCCAATGCTGGCTCAATTTTGCTGGTCTTTCTGAAAATACTGCCTGCTGGAGATACAGTGTATTCCATCTAGAACCCACCTTACGGATGGGTAGCACTTCATTACTCTAGTTGATATTCTTAGAAAAGTGTAAGAAGTACTAGTTGTTGGGATTACTGGTACAAAATATATTTTGAAATGTTATCATTATGTTTAATGAGACCAGCCACGTTCTATTACTTCAAGGACATTGAATTACCGGGTCAATATTAGATTTGCACTGATATATGATTGCTACATTACTAATAAATGAGAAAAGTATATAATTTGGTTCAATTGTGTGTTAGCTACATGTAACCAACACCTTTGAAATGTCTCTAACCTCTAGCACCTTGCATTTCTAACAAATGAAAAGGTGTTAGGAAAAAAACAAAGGCAATTCATTTGTTCATGTATTCAAAAAATATATATTGAGGGGCGCCTGGGTGGCACAGCGGTTAAGCATCTGCCTTCGGCTCAGGGCGTGATCCCGGCGTTGTGGGATCGAGCCCCACATCAGGCTCTTCCGCTATGAGCCTGCTTCTTCCTCTCCCACTCCCCCTGCTTGTGTTCCCTCTCTCACTGGCTGCCTCTATCTCTGTCGAATAAATAAATAAAATCTTTAAAAAAAAATATATATATATATATTGAGAAGCTATTATGTAAAAGGCACTCTGTTACACTTTTTTGGGGCATAGGGAATACACCTTGATGAACAGGAGACATTTGGTTTATATCTTTGTCTTCTATCAGGGAGACAAGCATGAAATGACAAATTATAAAATTAATTATTTAGTAATTATGGGAAGTGTTTTTTGAAAGATACCAATAGGGTGGGTTGAGGGTAGATAACGAACTGGGTGGAGAAGTAAGCTTGTTTTAAGGGAGTTTTTAAAGTTTAAGTTGCAATTGGAATGAAGTGGAATAAAATCTTAACCGTGTCAATTAAAAAAAAAAAAAGGAAGAGGAGTTCTTGTATTTAAAGGTAAAGAGCCAAAAGATCTGTAAGAGAAATATGGTGTAGCGTGGTAAGAATCTTATACAGACAGGAAAACATCCTTGCATGTGCTAAAAACATCTTAGCACTAGAAGGAATGATTTTTAACCCTAGGCTAAAAGTAAGATATTATATTCTGCTTTAGAAGGAGGAAAAATGGCTAAGAAATGCAGATGGCCAATTAACTTTTTCAGTTAAACTTCATGCACGTGATAAAATATGTAAAACTTAACATAAAAAACTTTAACATGTTTATATGCTTATAAATGCTTCAAATTGATTAAAATTCTTCAGTTACAAGGTTAGGCTCCTTGATTACTGAACGTTCTCACGTATTTCGAAGCAAAATGGAATTTTATCGGAAGCTGAGGCATAAGGACAGAGTTATACAAAGACTAAATTGACTAGGAAAAGTCAGGTGTGAGATGAAAATAATTTTTGCCACTTACTCTCTCCATAATGAATTTCAACCAAACCTAATTTATTTAAAATTTCTAGCATAACAGGTAGTTTTAGAAAATGTGTCATTAGAGAGATGTATAACCAGAAGTAAATGTGATCATCTACTAGGCTTAGATTGGGTAAAAATTTTAATTTACTGTTAATTTTTGAGTAGGTAATACGGATATTTTTGGGAAAAAAAAAGAAATCCAAAAATTATACTGTCTTCTCTCAATCTTGTTTCCTACCCACCCTGTTCCCAACCACCCTGGACCACATACAGAAACAACCACACACTTGAGGGTATTATTACTTGTGCGTAAATATGCACATACCAGCAAATCTCCATATAGGCTTGTCTTGTTTTTACACAAAAGGTAAAGTCCTATACACACTTGTGCCTTCCTTCTTTTTTCACTGAACATTATTTCTTGGAGATCTTTTGTAACAGGTGCAAATACTTAACTTCTTTTTATTTTTTAAAGATTTATTTATTTATTTTGAGAGAGAGAGAGCACAAGCAGGAGAGGCAGAGGGAGAGGGAGAAAGAATCTCAAGCAGACTCTGTGCTGAGCGAGGAGGCCCATGTGGGGTTCAGTCTCACGACCCTGAGATCATGACCTGAGCTGAAACCAAGATGCTTAACCGACTGCACCACCCAGGGGGCCCCCTTTTTAAGATTTATTTATTTATACTTCTTTTTATTTTTTTTTAAAACAGCTGTCTAGTATAGTATGGCTGTGCCATCATTTGTTTAACCAGTCTCCTGTGGATAAGAATTTGGGCTGTTTTCTTTCTCTTTCTTTCTTTCTTTCTTTCTTTCTTTCTTTCTTTCTTTCTTTCTTCTTTCTTTCTTTCTTCTTTTTAAAGATTTTATTTATTTATTTGACAGAGAGAGAACACAAGTAGGCGGAGTGGCAGGCAGAGAGAGAGGGAGAAGCAGGCTCCCCGCAGAGCAGGGAGCCCCATGTGGGACTCAATCCCAGGACCCCAAGATCATGACCTGAGCTGAAGGCAGACGCTTAACTGACTGAGCCTCCCAAGTGCCCCTGGGTTGTTTTCAATAAACAACTCAATAGTGAACAACCTTGAGCGTGGTAATTTCACAAGTATCCCCACAGGGGTAGACTTACTAGTCAAAGGATATAATCATTAATAATTTTAGTAGATATTGCCAAAATGTCTCAGAGTTTGTACTAATTTACATTGTCAGTGGCAATATATGAGAATGTGTATTTTCTTCTTGTGTTATCCATCTTTTAGATTTTTTTTTTTTGTGAATGATTATAGAAAAATGGCATCTCATTTTCTCATTATTTATCTCTTTCAAGATTTTCCAATTGGACTGTTGGGTTTTTTTCCCCCTCACTTTGAAGAAGGTCTTTTATATTAGGAAGGTAAGATCTTCAGTAGTAATAGGAGTTGTAAATATTTTTATCTCACCTTATCATTTGTATTTTGATTTGCCTGTGGTGGCTTTTACTGCAGCAGTTTTATTTTTTTGTAGTTTAATTTGCCAGTGTTTTCTTTTATGGCTTTTGGGTTTGACCCATAGCTGGGAAGGACAACTATACCCCGAGGTCATTAAGAGAGTATCTTCTTTGCTACGGCTTGAGTAGTTTGTCATTGTTTGTCTTCAAATCTTTTATCCATTTCATATTTGTCCTGGTATAAGATATGAGTTTTCCTCCTAAAGTGATATCCAGTTATCTCAATATCAAGTACTGAATTGTTCATACTTCCATATTCCTTTGCGATGTCATTTTTATCCCATATGTATTTGGATCAATTTCTGCACTTTAACTATATATGTATATATATATATATATATATATATATATTTACACATTTCAACTCAAACATGTTCCCATGCTGTTTCTGTGTTTAGGCTCCTTGTAGGTAACTGGAGTGCTTAGTTTTTTAATTAAATATAGTTTTTCCTATTAACAAACCTTGCATTTGTTGCTTCCTTGAGCAACGTCTTTAGAAAGTTATACAAAGTGAAAAATGTGTTTGCAACTATGTGAAAATATTATTCACATCGGAGCGAATTCTGCAAAGCCTGGGATCTTGTGAAAAAGAAAAATCTGGGGCGCCTGGGTGGCACAGCGGTTAAGCGTCTGCCTTCAGCTCAGGGCGTGATCCCGGCGTTATGGGATCGAGCGCTATG
>NC_048221.1:45289177-45397240 GCF_002007445.2 Ailuropoda melanoleuca | reverse complement strand
AAAAAAAAAAAATCTATTTCAAGTGAAATCCCGTCAACCCCAGGGAACCTCCATATTCTCAGACCAGAAGTGGTTTTGGTTATACGTAATGTATTTTAGAGAGAGAGATGGGTCAATTGGGCATTACATCTACCTCAGAATCCCTCAGGGACGTTACTTAGAGACTTAACCCTAAATCACATTTATTGCAGGCTGGTTTTGTCGCTTTTTGGGGGGGTGGTTGGCAGAGGGAGAGAGAGAGAATCTTAAGAAGAAGCAGGCCACGCCCAGCATGGAGCCCAACGTGGGGCTTGATCTCACAACCTTGAGACCATGACCTGAGCCAAAATCAGGAGTCGGACACTTAACCGACTGAACCAGCCAGGTGCTTCTAGTTTGATCACTTTTAAGATATATTTTTCAGTTGGAAACAACAGTGGGCTTGTTATATGATACTTGTAATTGCAGGATTTTAGTGAAAATATCAGGCCTGTAGGTTTTAAGTAATCACAAGCAAAGTCATGTATAACTGTGGAAAAGGAAGAGGAGCAGAGACATGTCTGTCTGGTTATTTACTCTCTGTGGGGTGTACACAGATCACTTCGGGTGCAATTTAATCTGGAGGATTATATAGCTGAGAATAAGAGATCATACCGATATCCTCCAGACATCAGAATCTCATGAGGCAGTTGTAAGCATGGGGCACAAGGTTACATCTGACACTGGATGACTCACTCAGGTTGTCTTCCTCACTTTCCTTAATCAAATAAGGTCTGTTTGAAAGCCTGAAGTTAGTATTCTTATAAACAGGGAAGTGCTGAAACCAGCTAGCATTCTGCAAATGAAATAAATAGAATGGGAACTTGGAATTTTTTTTCTTGATGATTCTGCTAGGTGGTCACCATAAATGACTCAAACTTAAGTGGGCTCTCTGACTCTTCCTGGGGGAGATGTCAACACTAGCCTTTTACAAGGTTTACTGCATAATTTTCAAAGCATACATTGACTTTAAGAGAGACACGGCTATTTATAAGAATACAATGACTACTTGACAATTTGGGAAGAGTTCCATAGGGTGCTACAAAGAAGAGAAAGCTGTTCCATTATTATCAGACATGGAGGAGAACTTAGTGTTAGCTGGATCCTACATATAAAATGGCAATAAAAAAAAATCAACGTCACTTTTTAGGTTTGTATCAGAATATCTTTCTTCTTCAGAATATTGATCCTGAAATTAAAATGAACATATCAAAAATGCTAGTCTAATCTACCCATCGGAAACATAATACAATGACTTGAAAAAAAAATCTCATTAACTCTACACCAAATAGTTTTGCCTATAAATTACATATAAGTGCATAAAGTCAAAATTAACTTTAAACTTGCTCAGCTCTATTTTTGATGACTGAGAGGGAAAAAAAGTAAGCATTACTGAGAAAATGTCCCAAATTTGTTTTAAAGAAATTTTATTGAATGTGAACACTGAACTGCTCTCTTGTATGAAATGATTGACCAATGTGTGGATTTTTTCCAAAGATAAGGAAATAGACGAATCAAAATTAGCATTAAGGGTCTGGATGATTTAAATACTATATGTGTAATTAAATAGTTCTTCATGCTCTACAAGTAGCACTTTGTTGGGCCTGCCTGCACAGGAGTGAAACAGTCTGCAGGTGTTACCCTGGGACAACTACACAGTAACTGTGACATTGTTAAGAAGCGAATTGATAGTTACTACTGACGAGTGAGGAAAATACTGGAATAAGAGGGAAGAGAGGAGCTGTCAAGTTGCTAGTATGAGGCAAAGAATGAATGAAACAGTGGGTAATGGTGATTATTTTGTACTAAAGCAATGAAGGCCAGGATTACAGTTATATTTCTTTTTATGAGCTTCAGTGCCTACTATGGCTTTCACTGTTCGCTGATTTTGTTGCCTGAGCAGAATGAATCTCCCTGTTTGATTCCTTGTTAGTGGTTCTTCATTTAAACTGCTTGTGACAAATGAAAAATCGAAAGGGTTTTTTTCTTTTTTAAGGAAAATAAGACTAGTATTAGGTCAAATTACTTTCTGATTAGTGTGTGCAATAGGAAACAACTATATTAATTTAAAACGCCCTCTCCTGATATTTTAGACATTTTAGGGCTTGTGGTTTTTTAATTTTTTTTCAAGATTTTATTTATTTATTTGACACAGAGAGAGAGCACAAGCAGAGAGAGTGGCAGGCAGAGGGCGAAGCAGGCTCCCATTGAGCAGGGAGCCTGATGGTGGGACTCAATCCTGGACCCTGGGATCATGACCTGAGCTGAAGGGAGATGCTTAACCCACTGAACCACCAGGCACCTCAGGCTTGTGGTTTTTTAACTAATGGATTTATTAAGCACATTCTATGCCTAAGGGGATAAGACTTGGTCCCATTCTATAAGCAAATGATTTTTGTTTGAGGGGCAAAGTTGATGCTTTCTTCCATGTAATAGTTAAATCTACATTCAGTGTTTCAGATGATTCCAGTCACAGCATTTCAGGAGGAGAAAGGCTACACGAATTATTTCAGGAAGGTTTTCCTGAGAGAGATTAACGTCAGTTCTTTTCTCTACTTCCACACATTGCCTGTAATTGGCGAGGAGTCCGAGAACTGGATTGTTCGTGCTTAGAGAATAAAGGGCAGGACTGATGGGATTCAAGAACTTTGTATATAAACTTGGGAAAATTGTTTAACTTGTCACGGGGGGCATTTTGAGGGTGTCAGGTGTGGGAGAAACACCCCACCTGGACCATTTTTTTCCCCCTGGAATTTTCCCTTTCCCGAGCTGGTAGCTGCGGGTGCTGTAGAGGGAGTAGAGGCAGTCCAGAGGATGGATGGGATTAGGTTTGAACGCAAAAGTCGTGGTTTCAGGAGGTTCACCGCAATTTCTGAACCTGGGGAAAGATAACTTGTCTTGGGAAACATGAAAATGCAGTTCCTCTCGGTATGCGGGAAGCTGGCATTGGAAGGATTTGAGTAAAGCTCACGGAAAGACAAAAACCACACCTTCGTTTTTGATAGGAATGGAGATAGGAGCAGATCCATTTGACGTCATGGTGGAGATGCTTTTGTCTCTGAATTCATTCTCAGCAGACTTCCTGGAAGTCTTTCCAGCTGACTGGGATCTTCTGGTTTTCTGCCTTAGACTTCTTCCTGCCATCCATGAACTAAAACACAATAGCAGACACTCCTCATCTGTTCATCTCTAGCAAGAAACTCCTCCTTGAAAGAGAACCCCTCGGGTTCAGAGTTCTGTCTCCTGCTTTCTATTCGCATTTCTGTCCCAGCAGGTCCCTCTGAAGTCCAAGGTACAACTCTTGAATTCTAGGAATTCTCTGATTTTTGCTCAGGTTCCAGAATGAACATTTGCCTAAATCAATCCTCAGGTCATTCTTTACAAACAAATACGTTCCAAACCATCCTATGCAAACTACTCTAATACTACTGGAATCTTTCTTCTAGGTCTGGATTTTCCAGAAATGAATGTTTCTTCAGGAACGCTAGCAAGTCTAGGGGCTCAAGATGTCTGCCAGATCTTACCTCGGTTGAGCGTTTTGTTTGCTGAGTGAGCTATTCTTTGATTCTTTTTATCTATTTACAGCTGAAAAGCTGTGATGATTTGCTATGGTCAATGTGTCATTTGACAAATACGAGCGTTCTAACTATGTGCATGGCACTAAAATCCTTTATTCTTGCCCTGAGTAAAGCACTATAATGACCTTCCTTCTTTTCTGGAATGAGGGCTGCTGCTTGTCTAACATGCTTCTATGTTTGACTTACCATCACGCTATTTCTTCTTTTCGCTTCGAGTTTTCTGTAGTTTTTGGAGTTTCCATACCAGTTATATATATAATTTAAAAACCATCTGAATAGAAATGTGCCCCCCAAACTGACAACAATGGAAACTTTAAAAAACAATATATGGAGATACAAACACACACACACATACATACATGCAATGTAAATTTTAAATAAAGGTTCACAGTGAGGAAGTTTTAATAATGGTGATATTTGATGTTGGCCTCTCATTTTACGATTTCATAGTTGTTTTCATATGTCTTATATTGGAGGTGGAATAGCTTAGTAGTTAGAAGTCAGTTAGAAGTCAGCTCACATCTTGCCTCTGCCACACACCAGGGCCTGGGCAAGGCATTGCATTTGCTAAGCCTCGGTGTGATCTCTGTACCTGTCTCATAAAGTTATTGCGAGGATTTGGTGGAACAACACATATAATGTGCTAAGAAGGTAGAGATCGTAGGAAACGTTCAGTTCATGGTACTTATTGTCTGACCTTTGTGTTTCCTGCACAACACTCTTAAAAAAATAAACTAGGCCCTGTGGGATTACCTTCATTTTACCAAGCAGAAAACGAGTACTCAGAGAAATTAGGTGAAATGGCAAGCAATTCTTCAGTTTTTATTTTTTAAATTTTTATAAGATTTTATTTATTTACGAGAGAACATGAGTGTGCACGTGACAGAGAGAGAGAGGAAGAGGGAGAGAGAGAGCAGGAGCAGGGGCAGAGGGAGAGGGAGAAGCAGACCCCTTGCTGAGCAGAGAGCCCGATACGGGGCTCCATTCCAGGACCCTGGGATCATGGTCTGAGTCAAGGCAGACGCTTAACCGACTGAGCCACCCAGGCGTCCCAATTCTTCCGTTTTTAAACTGAGTTTCAATTGCAGTATTAATGCCAGGACTAGAAAGGGCCATCAAATGAGTTTATTGGGACCTTTCTCCAGGGTGGAGTAAACACACAGGAAACCTGAAACACCTGTTGAACCACTCTTGTGGGTTGAAGAGAAACCCTAAAAATCTGATACTGTCAGATATTCTTTATGGTCAGGGAACTAATGGCCTAAAGTTCGAGTTGAGCTGAACATTCTAACAAGGCAGGTTCAAATCATTCTTCACTTCTTTTCGGGGGGGGGGGATGATGCAAATAAATTATATTAATTAATTTCAGTAACTTCCTCATCTCTAAATGAAAATAACTTGTGTGAGAATTTCTATGAGTGTGTAGCTACTTTAAAAAACTCAGCTTTCTTGGTTAATGTGGCTTTGCAAAAGGGGCACACACAGAGACAGGGAACTGCAGGGTGCTGGCTGGCCCTTGCCTTATTTGGCTGGATGTATTGATCCAACAACTTTATATGAGACAGGGCTCCTCTTTTTAAGCTACTTGAAAAGCAATGCATCTCATCAGCTTGTGGCAAAGATGCACTCTGTGGTTCCATCACAGCAATTTTATTTTTTTTTATTTTTTAAAGATTTGATTTATTTATTTGACAGACAGCACAAGCAGGGGGAGAGACAGGCAGAGGGAGAAGGAGAAGCAGGCTCCTCGCTGAGCAAGGAGCCTGAAGCGGGGCTCGATCCCAGGACTCTGGGATCATGACCTGAGCCAAAGGCAGAGGCTCAACTGACTGAGCCACTCAGGTACCCCCAATTTTATTATTATTATTATTATTTTTTACTAGATTAATGTTACTTCTGCACAGCACACTTTTGCCATTCTTTGGCACGTAACCCAGTTTCTTTTTTTATAACAAATACTTTTTAAGATAAATTCATTGCTTTTAAAATGAACTGAAATATTAAAATGTTTCAGCTAGGAACAAACTCACCCCTCATTCCACTGTGCTTCTTGCAAAAATAATCTTGGACTGCTCAGCTTTAAAAGACATAAAGCATGTAGTGAGCCCCGATAAACAAATAAAGGGTGAAAACTCTCATTATTAGATTTTTTTTTTTGTTCAGTGATGGATCCTGTTAGTTACACATTTAATTTAGAGGCACGAAATGTTAGAAGTCAGTTGACCAACAACTCTCTGAAATCATTTGTTGAGAAGATGATTTTTTTGAGTTATATATTTTTTAATTCAATTAATTAACATAGTGTATTATTAGTTTCAGAGGTAGAGGTCAGTGATTCATCAGTCTTATATAATACCCTGTGCTCTTTACACCATGTCGCCTTCCTAATATCCATCAGCCAGTTACCTCCTCCTCCAGCCCCCCTCCCCTCCAGCAACCCTCAGTTTGTTTCCTATGATTAAGGATCTCTTATGGTTTCTCTCTCTCTCTGATTTTGGAGAAGATGATTTAAATTGCAAACATTGGGGCGCCTGGGTGGTGCAGCTGGTTCAGCATCTGACTCTTGGTTTCGGCACAGGCCCTGATCTCAGGGTCATGAGATTGAGCCCCACATCAGGCTATGCACTCAGCTCAGAGTCTACTTGGGATTCTCTCTCCCTTTCCCTCCTCCCCTCCCACTTGTGCCCTCTCTCTCAAATAAATAAATTTAAAAAAAATTTTTTTAAATAAAATGCAAACATTGGATATATACCAAAGCTTTTGGTAATGTAGTTCTTTGGTAAACTGAAAGTGGAATCTCCAAAGGTAGTCTGTAAAGCCAGTGTTAAAAGATTCATAAAATCATATGTTCAGGTTCTGATGAAAACATAATTTAGGAAAAGAAGCTGAAAAAACTAGGTTTAGAGATCAGACCACAGACAAGTATTTAACATTGGTACAATAATCTGCAAAGAATATATGTATATTTTTACTGGATTTTTATTTTTACTTGTAACAGTTTGAAAACAACTACACAATGACATAGAAGTGTAGCAGCTCTTCTCTGATTGGTACGTGTCCTGGGGCACGTTTTTGCAATAACAGAAACGTTAGTTTTGTTGTTCACAGACAAACTTCAATTTGGCTAAGTGTTAGGCACTATATGATTCCTACCAGAATTACAGCAAGATACCACACACTTCACTTCCTGTCCTGAGCATTTGAGTGTTACTAGGCAACCGTTAAAAAGGCACTGCAGCATACCTTTGGTGTGGCACTGCCAGATTTAAAAACAAAAACAAAATACCAGGTGATCTGGGTTGAGAAGCTAGAAATCCCTCCGGAATAAAAGATACTGAATGTGCATGTAGAAACGTAAGTTATTAGCATTCATCCATACAGAGCCTGTTACAGAGCATACACAACTAATTTCTTTTAAATATGTGGTTGCCAGAGCCAGATTCAATTCATAATGTCCCAACCTTCCTATGAAAACCCTACTTGTTTCAACTATAAGCAGTGAATCTTTTTTTTAAAGAAGGGGCAGGTTTACAAAACAGCAATAACAGTAGATGATACACATTCCCCTCTCCCCAGCTGTAATCCAAATCCCTGGCAAAAAGGAGACAAACTGTGGCTCCCAAACCAAGTCACCTACCTATAAGGAAAATGAATTAACTTTCATAAGTATTGCAATTAGCAACAAAATTTTTTCAAAAAATCAAAGCTCCTGGAATTAGTTTTTCTCGCTTTCTTTCTTTCTTTCTTCTTTCTTTTTTTCTTTTTTTTTTAAGATTTTATTTATTTATTTGAGAGAGAAAGGGGGAGGGCACGAGCAGTGGGGAGGAACAGAGAGGGAGAAGCAGACTCCCTGCTGAGCAGGGAGCCTGAGACACGACACCTCGACACCTCGATCCCAGGCACCTGGGATCACAACCTGAGCTGAAGGCAGATGCTTAACCCACTGAGCCACCCAGGAGCCCCTGGAATTAGTTTTTCTATCTAGATTTTATTCCTAGCATGAAATTCACATTGCCACCTTTGGAAGCTGGGTGAGGCGAGATAGTGTTTTCCAAATATGGTAGCACTAACCCAGCCCTTCCCATATGCTCTTCTAAAAGTGTGATGTTGGCACTCCTCTATCAAAAGGTGGCCTATTTCCTAGAATATGGGTAGGACAGTGGCAGGGCAGAAAGGACGTGATCTGACTTCCAAATCCAAGTCATGCAGAGTGATACAGCTCCTGCTGCGATCCCTTCCTTGGGACTGTGTCTTAGGATCTCTGAACTGATATGTAAAAGCACCAGCTAGCTAGAAGCCACTGAGCTGGGGAGACCACGTGGGAAGCTCCATGGAGTTAGTAATCTCAGTGAAGCCCAGCTGTTCTAGCCTCCAGCTATTCAAGTTTTCTTCCCACCACCAATCTCTAGATGGGAGAGAACTGGCCTTCCAGCCAGCCCTACCTGATGCTGATTTGGGCAGAGACTGGCTGTCCTCATGGAGCTATGCCCAAATTGCCAAGTAGTGAGCAAAAGAAGTAGTATCTTAAGCCACTAAGATTTCTGGCGGTCTGTAATGCATCATGAGATAACCGGAACATTAAAATTGAAGAAAATTTTGTGATAGTTAAGTCTAAGTTAATACAACTGGAGCAGGGTTGGTTGATTAGCAAATTAGTAAACTAATTTATAGCCTTGGTGTCTGAGTTAATTTAAGATGGAAAACCACCTTGTCTTGATAAGATACATGGACATGCTGGTTGATCAGTTTCCTTACTAAGACTTCTGAGACCTAACTATGGTCTAATGTCCTGATTTCTTAATTATGATAATCAAGTGAACAGAATAAGGCAAAGGATGTAGGGGCCTTTCCGTTGTCTATTTCTCATGATTCTCTGGGTCAGGAACTAGGGTAGAGTTCAGTTGAGTAGGTCTTCTGCTCCTTGTGACATACTTGTGGCTGGGCTGGAAGGTCCAAGGAGGCTTCCCTCGTGTGGGCTGCCCTTCCACACATCCTCTCCATCCATGTGCTACGGCTCATCACTCAGTAGTCAAGCCCAGCTTCTTTAAAGCGTGGAGGCTGGCTTCCTAGAGCAGGAAGCAGAAGCTGCCGGGCCTTTTAGGGCCTGAACTGGGAAGTCTCAGAATGTTAGTTCCCCTGCATCCTATTGGTTAAATGAAGTCACAAACCAAGTCAAGGGGTGGAAAGAGATTCTACTTGCTGATGGATGTCGTGTCATGCACATCCACGGGTGAGGTGGGAGGAAATTGATGGCTATTTTGGGGACAAATGGGAAGAGTAATTGTCTCTAAAGAGAATGATTCTAATTCTAGCTCTGCTAGTCTAACTAGCTATGTGATGTTGGCCAAGTCACCTATTAATACACTTAACCAGTTTGCACACATGCCAGGTGAGAAGAATGAGCCATGAACTCCAAAAGTCCTGTCTGGTTCCAAAAGTTTTCTTCTTTTTTTTAATTTTATTTATTTATTTATTTTTTAAAGATTTTATTTATTTATTTGACAGAGATAGAGACAGCCAGAGAGAGAGGGAACACAAGCAGGGGGAGTGGGGAGAGGAAGAAGCAGGCTCATAGCGGAAGAGCCTGATGTGGGGCTCAATCCCATAACGCCGGGATCACACCCTGAACCGAAGGCAGACGCTTAACCGCTGTGCCACCCAGGCGCCCCAAAAAGTTTGCTTCTCATCAGGGCAGAGCCTACATTAAGCCTGGAAGGTGGGGGAACACAGCTAATGAATTCTCCAATTGTTCTCTCCTGGGCTATTGTTAGCCTGTGTTTAACCTCAGCTGTGGACTGGGTAACTAGTGACATCTCCCTAATCAATCATCATATGAACTACGCTTTTGAGAGATCACATGTTCCTGTTACAACCTACCCTCCCCTTCCTCCTCCTCCTCTTTGTCAACCTCATGGGATGTGAAATCAGCTTCACAGCTGTTATTATCTTCTATAGGGAGCGGGAGGTACCAGGGCTTCAAAGGGAGTTGGGGTAGGGATCCCAGAGCTAGGAATTGAAGAAATAATCTAGCGAACTCTATGAACTTTGTGTTGAACAGTGTGAACCTGTTGCAAGATGAGACCCCCTGAAGCAAACTGAAACAGATTTTTGTGTGTGTTTTTAGAAGTCTTCAACCAGGGGGCTTTATAATTTTGAAATATGCACTTTCTTCAGCAAGTAGTCTAAAAAACTTCATTTTAGGAGGAATACAGGTTGTCACAAGGTCATCCCGCTGACCTAGATCTGTGATCGTTGCTTGGTGAGGGGCAGTACATGTAAGATCCATGGTAGGTGTACAAGGAGCTCCTTAAGGAGCTTAGCATTCAGTAAGTTACCTGGTGCCTTCCAATCTGTGGGCCCAAGTTAGACATAGCGTTTGAGGCTTTACAGGCTGTATCGCCCCAGGAACTTCAGCAACAGCATCCAGATTCAGGCAGAGACCAGTGTGCTTCACCCAGATACTTCTTCACCATAGTCTTTGATTTTCAACTTGGCAGGTAGGGTGGAGACACTGGAGCAATGTGCACTGAGATCTACTGGATCCCACATGATCTTTCCGGTACGAAACTATCAAACCCTCCTTATGTCCTCCCAACTTTATTGCCAGAGCTCGCGGGACTCTTCAAATGAAGAAATGGTAATGTTTTTTGGTCATCATAAACAGTGTACAAATCTTCATGTCCGGGAATATCATTACTATGAGAGCATAGAACAATCTGCTAGATCTGCCACCCAGTGTTTTGTTTTTCTGTCTTCATTCTTTCTCTAAGCTCTAGTTATCTCCCCTCACCAGGATTTTCTTATCCTCCTTTCCTTAACACACGACACTGCCTCCCCACACACCCTATTTCCAGCGCTTCCATTCCGCCAAAATTTCAACTCAGGCTGTACAAATCCAATGCAGGAAAGATATTCTTCCAAACATTATGAAGAAAGATGCGATTAAAAGCATTCGGCGAACAATGACTTCTAAAATCTTAGGAGAGGGTGCCAAAGAGGAACCAGAACATTAAGATCTCAAATTAGTAAAGGTTTTTACAATTTGTTCAGTTTTCATTGTTCCTTAATTCTTCTCCCGTTCTTACAACTGTCTCACAAAAATCTTCAGTGAAACTACCCACCTTACGAGATGAGAGAATGAGAAACAGGAGTAGCAGCAATTTTGTATTGACAAGAAAATGAAGTTTGGAGGTAGAGCAGCAGATCTGGAGCTGGAGCTATTTCCCCACGGTATTTGCACCCAGGTAACAGCCTAAAAAATCTGTCCATGGGAACGCAAAATCAAGCACAGTTATATGCTGCCAAATATGACAAATGGGGGACATATGTTTGGCTAAGTCCTGTATCAGCAATTTCCCATGTTACCATAGGCCATCATGACAGCTTCTAAGCAGTGTTAAAAAACAACAAAAATACTTCGTGTTCCTAAGAGGCATGTCGCTTAATTGAGGGACCCATGGCAGAAGAATATACGCAACTGACATAGGTATGTATGTCGGGTTTCGAACACAACAATGTGGTCTAGATACAGTCCTATCTTTTCTTCGTAAAACCGTCCACACGAGAAAGCTGCATGAGTATACCTGTAATTGGATTAAGTCAACAGACCTGGCCCCTGGCAATGCTCAAGAGAGGATCATTACTGCTCCATGTGCGGCTACTACACAGTAATTGCTGTTGTTCCTGACGCGATGGAGTTTTGCGGGGTGGGGGGGGGGGGTTCCAGTGATTTAACCATAAAATGGGAAAACCTGGAGCAGTTCTTTCTGACTTCCCCCGAAAGGGCAGTGGGTGCAGCCCGCTATACCCATTTCCTTCCTTTTCCTGGGAAACAGTCCTTTTCCCCATCCAGGCCTTCCCTGACACCCCCGTCTCTCCCTTCTCCCACTAGAGCTTGAGGCCTCAGCTGCCTCAACCGCGTTTCGTCGACACTCCCCCCACCCTCCCGACCTTGCACACGCGCTTACACAGCACGCGGCAAAGCAGGCACAACCTGCGCAGCGGGAAAGTGCACGAGCCATCCCGGGGCCCCGCTCTCCTTCGAGGGGGCGGAACACTGAGGGGGCGTGGCAAACGCGAGGCCCTGTTTTGCCATTGGTGGCGGCGGGGCCACGTGGGGGCCCACGGGCCCTCGGCCGGGGGCGCGCAGGCGCTCAGCAGTGTTGGGGCGAGGGCGGAGGTGGTAAAGGGTTGAAGACGGAGGAGGGAGTGCCTGGGAACAGGCGACACTTGCCTGGCGCGGTGCCTTGCAGCTGGCGGCGGGTGGGGCCGCCGGGCCGGCCGCCGCTTTCTTCTGTCGATGGAGGCTGCTGACGGGAAAAGGAGCCGGGAGGGGAGCTCCCCGGCCCAGGCCCTTTCCCCTGAAAGTCTGCGAGAGCCTAGGGCCGGGTAAGCCAGGTAGAGGCTCTGGGCCGTGTTACAAACGGACGTTGCGAATCGCAAAGATCAGTCTTCTAGCCTTCTCCGTGCCTATTACGGGCTCTTGTGACCAATGGCGAGTCACTTACCCGGGCCTCAGTTTCCCCACTCTTCTAGAAGGCTGGCGACCTGAGAGTGGCCAAGAAGAAAAGAAAGTTCACGTCACAAACACTACCTGCCTAGTGAGTATTTAGAGAACCTAAGTCATGCCCTTGCCCTCAGGTAAACAGGTGCCTACTTCAGGCACTGAGCAAGGTGAAAGTTCCATGGTGGTTTATGCCAGGGCTCTGGAGTGGGCCCTCATGGTGGACTGGCCGCACTGCCTGTGTGAGCTTGGGACTCAGTTTTCTTATCAGGGATAGAATGTGCTTCAAAGGTAATGAAAAGATAGCGTAGAGTGGTAAGCGTCGTCCTTGGCACATAGTGTTCTCCTAACACCAGTGACAAGCTTCAGGCAGTGCAAAGGGCTTCTCTGTACAGCTGCTCAGTTCAAAGCATCTGGAATGTCTGGGGGGAATGCAAGCACAGTGTAGGAGCTGGGGGTGCACGCCCGCAGAAGAGATGTTGATTTTTATTCTCTAGGCTAACCAGAGGGAGGGAATGCGATTATTGATTAAACACATTCCTATTTGTCCCTGCCTTAGAAAAAGGCTTCTGCGTCTTACTTTCTGAATCTCTAGCTGGTCGTGTTTTAGAACAGGTAAAGGAGAGATTTAATTGATTTTTCTGAATTCACTCTTACATTTAGACCTGTTCTGATGACCAAGAAGGAAAATGATTGATTTATATTTGGGGCAGTTAATAGTGTATTGTAACAATTTGGGGTGAAACTGTCAGTACTTAACAGGAAAGCTGGCAAAAACGTATTCTTCAACTGTTACTGTGGCTCCATGTTGAAAGCTAGAAAAATATTCGTGGGCTGTGTTGTATTACCTCTTTCTTTTGGTCTCCATAATACCCCTGCCTCCATTGTTCCTGGGTGGTCCTTAACAACTGTAATTTATTACTTTTTTATAGATGTTCATTTTGACCTTAATCTCACCTTTTCTTACCAGTAACCACTTTAAGATCCTGTTGCTACAAGAGTTCAGGGAAAATCCATTTGCAATATTATTTAGAGAAGGATGACCACACCCTGGCTTTAGCAGAGTGTTGAGTAAATCAAGCTACTGTTCTTTCTGGAAAAAACCTGCAGCTGAAACTGGGATCAGGGATAAAGAAACCCAGCTGGATTTTGCCCGAGTGCCAGTGATAGTTTCTGTTTATGGTCTGTTTATCATACAACATGCTTTGCCAGAGTATGACTAGTTTTTTGTAAGCCTACCATGACTACACATAGTATGTGATGCCTTGTGTCTAAAATATGTATAAACAGCTGATTGATCTTGACCTTTTAAGTGAATGGGAGATATTTGCTAAAGTTGGTAGCTTATCCTCACATAAGTCTTTGATGGAAAAAGTACCCATTTGATTGATGCTATCTAATTGAAAGCATATGAGAGATTCCAGGAACTTTTTCATTTATTTTCAGTTTTTCATTTTAGTGTCATAAACACTTGTAGAGTTTACATGCAGATGTTTCAGTTTCCTGAAAATGACTTTAAAGAATCAGTTGTCTTTGGTCTCACTCACTGTTTCAGTTCAGCATATGTTATTTAACACAGTGTAGTAGTGAGTAACTGCAACAGTTATAATAAACATTTGTTAAGCATGTACTATATATTGACAGTTTATGTATATCATTTATATCCATTATTTCACTTCACCATTTTAAACACTGGGGAATAAAACAGTGTTTGTTATATGTTCCTCCACCTCAGGAAGTTTATTACCTGTTTTTTTCTCTCTCGTTTTTTTCTTTAAGAGAAAAGAATCTTCCTGAAAAGTTACGCCTTTAAGTTGTGATAGAAATCCTGGATATTTATATTATTTCTTTGAGAGTACTCGTTTTCTTTAACATTTTTATTTTTTCTTTGTTTCAAATGAAATAAGTCAATCTTGCAATATTAGTGTGGGTCTTAAAACTGATTATTTTCTTACTTTAATAAAGGGATCAAGAATTTTAATTGAACACAAATATTTAAGAATTTGCTCTAAAATTGATATTGGATGATGAGGGTTTTTTTTTTTTTTTAAAAGATTTTATTTATTAGAGTGCGCACACACACTCACACTCACATACAGGAAGAGGCAGGTTCCCTGCTGAGCAGGGAGCCCATTGCAGGGCTCAACCCCAGGACCCCAAGATCATGATCTGAGCCGAAGGCAAGTGCCTAACCAACTGAGCCAGCCAGGCACCCCTGGATGATAAGAGTTTTAAAACAAGGGTTTTTGACTTCAGAAAAGGAAAGGTAAATTTGTGTTTATTCTGTTTCATTAAAATAAAAACAATAAATTTGAAAATGTAGGAAATTAGTAGATAGCACTGATGGGTAAAAGTAAGCCATTAGACTTTGGGCACCATGGATTAGTTTATGTATACTTGTATACTTGTATACATGTATACTTTTATATACTGATATATATGTGTATGTGCCATTGTTTGATTTATAAAATGCTTTTACCTTATCTCCTTTCATACACTTCTCCTATCTCACTTTGATATAGGTGTTGCCTAATTCATGTGAGAAATGAAAAAAAAAGATGATAAAGGGAATTGCTTGACATTTTTTGAATCCAAGTTAATATAAAGACATAGATACATTAAAAGTAAAAGGATATAGAAAACACATACTATCCAAAACACTAATGAAAAGAAAGATGAGGTGGCTATACTAATACCAGACAAAGTAGATGTCAGAACAAGAAATATTACTAGGAAAGATGAAGAGCATTGCATAATGAGTAAGGGGTCAGTTCACCAAGAATACATAATAGTCATAAATGTGAAAACACTGAACACAAAAACTGAAAGGACCAAAAGGTGAAATAGACAAATATACAATTTCATTTGGAGATGTCAGTAGTCCTCCTTCAGTAATCCATAGAGCTAGTAGATAGAATATGAATAGGGATGTAGAAAACCTAAACAGCCCTACCAACCAACTTGATTAAATTGACTTCGAGAGGATACTACAACAACAGCAGAATACACATTCTTTTCAAGTATATATGAAAAATTCATAAAGTTAGACATTCTGGACCATAAAATGAACCTCAACAAATTTAAAGAAATGTAATTTCCCTGGTCACAAATGAATTAAATGAGAAATTAATAACAGTATCTGGACAATTTCCAAATATTTGGAAATTAACACACCTCTAAGTAACCCATGAGTCCAAGACAAAGGCATAAGGGAAATTAAAAATTATTTTGAATGGAATGGCAGAATGTATGGTACTAAGCTAAAGCAGTGCTTAGAGGGAAATGCATAGCATTAAAAACACTTAGATTAGAAAAGAAACAAAAAATACCTGAAATCAATTATCTCGGTCTCCACCTTAAGAAACTAAAAAGCAGAAAGGCAAGTTAAGCCCCCCAAAAGCAGAAATTAGTAGGAAATAATGCAGGGCAGAAATAAAGTTTGAAACAAAAATAAAGACAGTAAAACCAGAAGCTGGTATTGGAAAGGTAAAATTGACAAATCTCTAGCTAGACTTGTCAGCAGAAAACAGAGAAGATACAAATGTTAATATTAAGAATGAAAAAGAGAACATCACTATATGTTCTCAGAAATTAAAATGTTAATAGGGAATATTATGCACAATTTATGTCAAATTTGATAACTTAGATGAAATGGACAAATTTCTTAAAAGACTATCAAAGTTTACTTAAGTAATAGACAATCTGAAAAATTTCCCGCAGGTTAACTCTGATAGCTTCACTGGCTAGTTCTACAAGTATTTAAGGAAAAAATAATACCAATTTTATACAAACTCTTCCAGAAATAGAAAAGGAGGGAACACTCTCCCACTAATTTTATGAGGCCAGTATTAATACCTCATACCCATTAGGGTAGCTACTATAAAAAATAAATGAATAAATAAAAATAATAAGTGATGGTGAGGATGTGGAGAAATTGAAACTCTTAGTGCACGGTTGATGGGAATATAAAATGATAGCTGCTATGGAAAATGGTATGGTGGTTACCCAAAAAATTAAAAATAGAATTACCATATGACCCAGCAATTCCGTTTCTGGGTTTATACCCAAAAGGATTGAAACTAGGGTCTTAAAGAGATATTGTACACATATGTTCAAGGCAGTGTTATTCACAATAGCTAAAATGTGGAAGTACTCCAGAATGTCTACCAACAAATAAATGGATAAGCAAGATGTGGTATATACATACAGTGGAATATTATCCAGCCTTAAAAAGGAAGGAAATTCTCACATATAATACAACATGGATAAATCCTTAGACATCATGCTAAATGAAGTAAGACAGTCACAAAAAAGACAAATACTATATGGTCCTGTTTACATGAGATAGCGGAGTCAAAAATCGTGAAGACAAAGTAGAATGATGGTTTGGTGGGGCTGGGGGAAGGGAGAATGGGGATTTATTGTTTAATGAGTACAAAGTTTTAGTTTTGTGGGATGAAAAGAGCTGTGGAGATAGATGGTAGTGATGGTTGCATACGTTTTGAATTTCTATAATGCCAGTGAACTATACACCTAAAAATGTCATGATGGCAAATTTTATGTTATATATATTTTATCACAAAAACAATTGAGAAAAGATCCATTGTATAAAAAGAATAGTAAATATGTTATGACTAAGTGGGGTTTATCACAAGATGCAAGGTTGGTTGGCTGTTTGTAAATCAGTCAATGCAATTTACTGTATCAACAGACTGAAAAAGGAAAAACCATATGATCATCTCAATAGATGCAGAAAAAGCATTTTACTAACATCTATAATTCATTCCTGATAAAACTCTCAGAAAAGTAGGAATAAAAGTGAACTTCCTCTACCTGATAAAGGACGTGTATGACACACCTCCAGCCAACATCATACTTAACATGAAAGACTGATTTTTATTCCCCCTAAGATAAAACAAATCAAGGACTTTAGGTTTCACCACTCCTATTCAACATTTTTTTCTGGAGATCCTAGCTAGTGCAATAAGGCAAGAAAAAGAAATAAGCATATAGATTGGAAAAGGAGAAATAAAATGTCTTTTTTTGGTAGACGCATGATTGTCTATATAGAAAATTCCAAAGAATTTACAAGAAAACTGTATCTAGTAGGAAGTTTAGCAAGGTCACAAAATAGAAGGTCAATATATGAAAATTAATCCTACTTTTCTAACAGCAAACATTTTGAACTTGAAAATTTTTGAAGTGCTATTTACAATAGCATCCAAACAATTAAAATACTTGGTGATAAATATAACAAAATATGTGCAAGATTTGTACACTGAAAACTACCAAACTGATGACAGAAATCAAAGGAGATCTAAATTAGTGGAGAGATGACTGTGTTCATGGATTGGAAGACCGAATATCGTCAAAATGTCATTTCTTACCAAATTGCTGTATAGGTTCAGTGAAATTATGATCACAGTGTTAACAGTTTCCTTTGTGGAAATCAGGTTATTTTTATTTTTGTTTTTATTTTATTTGTTTTAAGATTTATTTTTAGAGTGTGTGTGCAAGCAAGGGGAGGGGCAGAAGGAGAGGGAGAGAGAATCCTCAAGCAGACTTTCTGCTGAGCTTGGAGTCCAATGAGGGGTTTGATCCTGGGACCTTGAGATCATGACCTGAACCAAAATCAAGAGTTGGCCACTTAACTGACTGAGCCACCCAGGCACCCCTGGGCTATTTTTATTTTTATTTTTTTTTAAAGATTTTATTTATTTATTTGACAGAGATAGACAGCCAGCGAGAGAGGGAACACAAGCAGGGGGAGTGGGAGGAAGAAGCAGGCTCATAGCGGAGGAGCCTGATGTGGGGCTCGATCCCAGAACACCGGGATCACGCCCTGAGCCGAAGGCAGCCACTTAAGCACTGTGCACCCAGGCGCCCCCCCCCGGGCTATTTTTAAATTTTATTTATTTTCAAATGAAATATAGGTGACGTAGAATGTTGTATTAGTTTCGGTGTACAACATAGTGATTCAACATTTATACACATTAGGAAATGCTTACCATGATAAGTATGGTTATATCTCTCATTATACAAAATTATAATATTATTGACTGTATTCCCTATGCTGTACTTCACATCTGTGTTATTTTATAACTGGCAGTTGTACATCTTAGTCCCCCTCACCTATTTTCCTCATCCTTCTGCCCCACTCCACTCTGGCAACCACAAGTTGGTCCTCTGTATTTGTGACTCTGTTTCTGTTTTGTTCGTTCATTTGTTTTTTAGATCCCACATATAAGTGAAATCATAGGGTATTTGTCTTTCCTGTCTCACTCATTTCACTTAGCATAATACCCTCTAGGTCCATCCATGTTTCTGGACATGGCAAGTTTTATTCCTTTTTATGGCTGAGTAATGTTCCACTTGCATGCATGCATACATACAAGATTTTCTTTATCCATTCATCTATGGATGGACACTTGGGTTACTTCCATATCTTGGCTATTGCAGATAATGCTGCCGGAAACATAGGGATGCATATATTTTTTCAAATTAGTGTTTTCATTTTCTTTTGGTAAACCAGAAGTAGAATTACTGGGTCATATGGTATTTCTATTTTTTATTTTTTGAGGAACTTTCATACTCTTTTCCATGGTGGCTGCACCAGTGTACATTCCCACCAACAGTACATAAGGGTTCCCTTTTCTCCACATCCTCACCAACACTTGTTATTTCTTTTTCTTTCTAAGTCATTCCGACGTATGAGGTAATACCTCATTGTGGTTTTGGTTTGTATTTCCCTGATGATTATTGATGTTGAGCAACTTTTCATGTGTCTGTTGGCCCTGTATGTCTTCTTTGGGAAAATGTCTATTCAGATCTTAACATCTTTTAATTGGTTTGGATTTGTTTTTTGTTGAGTTGTAGGAGTTCTTTATATATTTTGGATATTAGTCCCTTACCAGATGTATCATTTTCAAATATCTTCTCCCATTCAGTAGGTTGCCTTTTCATTTTGTTGATGATTTCCTTCACTATACACTGCTTTTTAGCTTGCTGTAGTCCCAGTAGTTTTTTTTTTTTTTTTGCTTTTGTTTCCCTGCCCTGAGGAGACAGATCCAAAAACATATTGCTAAGAGCAGTGTCCAGGAGTGTACTGCCTACATTTTTTTTTAGGAGTTTTATGGTTTCAGGTCTCACATTTAGGTCTTTAATCCATTTTGAGTTATTTTTACATATAGTATAAGAAAGTGGTCCAGTTTCATTCTTTTCCATGTAGCAGTCCAGGTTTTCCAACACCATTTATTGAACTTTTTCCCCTTGTATATTCTTGCCTCCTTTGTTGTAGATTAATTGATCACATAAGCACGGGTTTATTTCTGGGCTATCTATTCTATTCCATTGATCTGTGAGTCTGTTTTTGTGCCAGTACCATATTGTTTTGATTACTATGGCTTTGTAATATAGTTTGAAATCTGGGAATGTGACACCTCCATCTTTGTTCTTCTTTCTCAAGATTACTTTGGCTATTTGGGTCTTTGTGATTCCATACAGATTTTAGGATTATTCTAATTATGTGAAAAATGTCACTGGTATTTTGATGGGGATTGCGTGGAATCTTTGCTAAATCTTTGTGAATTGCTTTGGGTAGTATGGACATTTTATTTTATTTTAAGATGTAATTATTACTTTAGAGAGTGAGTGAGAGAGCACAAGCAGGAGGAGAGGGAGAGAGAGAGAGAGAGAATCTCCAGCAGACTCCCCACTGAGTGCAGAGCCCAATGAAGGGCTTGAACCCGCGACCCCGAGATTACAACTTGAGCTGAAACCAAGAGTCAGACACTTAACCGACTGAATCACCCAGGCACCCCTGGGTACTATGGACATTTTAACAATATTCTTTCAATCATGAGCATGGTATATCTTTCATTGTGTCATATTCAGTTTCTTTTATCAGTATCTTATACTTTTCAGAGTACAAATCCTTTACCTCCTTGGTTAAATTTATTCATAAGTATTTTATTCTCTTTGATGTAATGGTAAATAGAATTGTTATCTTAATTTCTCTTTTTCTAGTATGTTATTAGTATATAGAAACACAACAGATTTCTGTATGTTAATTTTGTGTCCTGCAACTTTACTGAATTCATTGATTAGTTCTAACAGTTTTTGGTGGTGTCTTTAGGATTTTCTATATGTAGTATCATATCCTCTGCAAATAGTGACAATTTTACTTCTTTACCAGTTCGGATACCTTTTATTCCTTTTACTTATCTGATGCTATGGCTACAACTTCCAGTACAGTGTTGAGGACATCCTTGTTTTGTTCCTGATGTTAGAAGAAAAGCTTTGAGCTTTTCACCATCAAGTATGTTAGCTGTGGGTTTATCATTTATGGACTTTATTATGTTGAGGTATGTTCTCTCTATACCCACTTCATGAATGGATGTTGAATTTTGTCAGATGATTTTTCTGCATCTGTCGAGATCATATGATTTTTACCCTTTATTTTGTTAATGTGTTGCATCATGTTAATTGATTTGCAGGTATTGAACCATCCTTGCATCCCTGGAATAAATGTTACTTGATTGTGGTGAATGATACTTTTGGTGTATTGTTGAATTCATTTGCTAATACTTTGTTGAGGAGTTTTGCATCTGTGTTCATTAGGGATATTGGCTGTAATTTTCTTTTTTGTAGGGTCTTTGGTTTTGTCATCAGAGTAATGCTAGCCTTATAGAATGAATTTAGAAGGATTCCTTTCTCTTCAATTATTTGGAATAGTTTGAGAAGGATAGGTATTGACTCTTTAAAATGTTTGGTAGGATTTACCTGTGAAGCCATCTTTTCCTGGACTTCTGTTTTGGGGGAGTTTTTTGATTGTTGATTTAATTTCATTACTTTTTTTTTTTTTAAGATCGTATTTACTTATTTGACTGAGCACACAAGCAGGGGGAGCCACAGGCAGAGGGAGAAGCAGGCTCCCCACTGAGCTGAGAGCCTGACATAGGGCTTGATCCTGGGATCATGATCTGAGCAGAAGGCAGATGCTTAGCTGATTAAGCCACCCAGCTGCCCCTAATTTCATTACTTTTTACTAATTTTTTTTTTCAGATTTTCTCTTTCTTCCTGATTCAGTCTTGGAGGATTGTGTGTTTCTAAGAATTATCCATTTTTTTCTACGTTGTCCAATTTGTTGGCATATAATTTTCATAGTAGCCTCTTATAATCCTTTATATTTATGTGGTTCAACAGGCTATTTCTAACATTTATATAGAGAAGCAAAGAAGTTACTACAGCCAAAACAATTTTGAAAGAGAAAAGCAAAGTTGGAAGACTTATACTAACTGATTTCAAGACTTACTATAAAGTTACAGTAATTAAGACTATGTGGTTTTTTTCAACCTATGGTAAAACACAGCATGAGATCTACCCTCAATAAAATTTTAAGTGTAGAATACAGATTATTAACTGTAGGTATAGTGTACAGCAGCTCTCTAGAACTTTTCAGTCTTGCACGACTAGAAGTTTATACTTGTTGAGTAGCAGCTCCTTGTTTCCACCTCTTCTCAGACTTTGGTAATACTATTGTATTTTGTGCTTTGATGACTTTTGACTACTTTAAATACCTCATATAAGTGGAATCATGCAGTAATTGCCCATGACTGGTTTATTTCATTCAGCCTAATGTCTTTAAGTTCCATCTATTTTCTGGCGTAGGACAGGATTTCCTTTCTTTTTATGGCTGAATTATATTCCACTGTTTGTATATACCATGTTTTCTTTATCCATTTACCTGTCAACAGACATTTAGGTTGTTTCTATCTCTTGGCTATTGTGAACAAGGATATAGTAAATCGGGGAGTGCAGATATCTCTTTGAGAACATGATTTCAGTTCTTTTGAAGAGTGAGAGAGCACAGAGGGGGAGTGAGAGGGAGAAGCAGATTCCCTGCTGAGCAGAGAGCCTGACACAGGGCTGCATTCCAGGACCCTGAGATTATGACCTGAACTGAAGGCAGATGCTCAACCAACTGAGACCCAGGCATCCCCAGTTCTTTTGGATTAATACCCAGAAATGGGATTGATGCATCATACGGTTGTTTTATTTTATATAATTTTTGAGTAACCTTCTTACTGTTCTTTATAGTGGCTGTACCGTTTTACATTTCCATCAACAGTGCACAAGGATTCCTGTTTCTCCACATTCTTGTCTGTATTTGTTACTTTGTTTTCTTGATGATGGCCATCCTAACAGGTGTGAGGTGCTATTTCATTGTGTTTTCTGATTTGCATTTCCCTGATGTCTAATGATGTTGAGCATCTTTTCATATGTTTACTGGCCATTTGTATGTCTTCTTTGTAAGTGTTGAAATTTCTTGCCCATTTTTAATCAAATTATTTGTTTTATTTGCTTTTGAGTTGTAAGAGTTCCTTACATATTTTGGATATTAATCCCTTATAAACTTGCAAAATATTTTCTTCCTTTTGGTAGACTGCTTTTTCACTCTTATTGATTGTTTTCTTTGCTGTACAGAAGCTTTTTAGTTTGATGTAGTCCCAGCTTGTCTATTTTTGCATCTACTGCCTATTCTTTTGGTGTCATATTCAATAAATCATTGCTAAGACCAGTGTCATGAAGCTTTTCCCTATTTTTTTTTCTTAGAGTTTTTCAGTTTCAGCTCTTACATTTAAGTTTTTAATCCATTTGAGTTGACGTTTGTATATGGCGTAACAGAAGAATTCAGTTTTGTCTTTTGCATGTGGGTGTCCGGTTTTCTCAGCACCATTTGATGAAGAGACTAACCTTTCTCCATTGTGTATTCTGGGTGCCTTGTTGAAGGTCAGTTGACCATATACAAAGACAGGGTGATACTGGTGAAAGGATAGACACATAGGACAATGGAACAGAATACAGAGTTCGGAAAAAAGACATAAACATGGCCACAGGTGCCAAGATAACTCATTGGAGTAAAAGATAGTCTTTTCACAAAATGGTGGTAGAATAATTGGATGTCCGTATTTTAAAAAAATGAACCCTGATCCATACTTCAAACACATACAAAAATTAACTCAAAATGTATCATAGACCAAAATGTAAAATCAAAACTATAACACTTCTAGAACTTCCTGTCCATATGGTAGCTACATGTGGCTATTTAAATTTAAATAATTAAAACTAAATACAATTTTAAAATTCAGCTCTTAGTTCTACCCACATGTCAAGTCCTCAGTAGCTATGTGTGGTTTGCTATAGCTAGTGTATTGGTTAGCTTGGAGTATAGCACATTTTCATCACCACAGAAAGCTTTATTGTACACTGCTGTTCTGGAAGAAAACATAAGAGAAAAGCTTTGGGATCTTAGTTAGACAAAGATTTCTTAGGACACAAAAAAACAACCATAAAAGAAAAAAGGTGATAAATTGGGTTTTGTCAAAGTTAAAAACTTTGGATCTTTGAAAAGCTGTGCTAAGGAAATAAAAAGACAAGCCATAGACCAGGGGAAAAAAGTATTTGCAAAACATGTATTTGATAAAGAATGGGCAACCACAATATAAAAAGCAAAACTTAAAATTTGGTAATAGTAAAAGAAATAAAAAGGTGAGCAAAAAATTTGTATAGATACTCACCAAAGAAGAGATATGGATGGCATATTATTTAAATTTTCTAATCTTATGCAGATATACATATATATATATATATATATATTTATTTATTTATTTTTTTAACCCCCCCATCAACAAGGCGTATTGCCTGGGAATTTTATGGTCCATTTTTGTTTTCTTTGAGTTTCACTGGGTCTTATTTATTTATTTTATAGGTGGGGAGGTGGGACAGAGGCAGAGGGAGAGAGAGAATTACAAGGAGGCTCCACACACAGCGGAGCCCAAGCAGGGCTCAATCTCAGGACCCTGAGATCATGACCTCAGCCGAAATCAAGAGTTGGTTGCTTTACTGACTGAGCCACCTACCATCCCTCATTGGGTCTTATTTTTGAAGTGCTAATGCTCAAAAGTAAAACTGAGGAAAATAAGATGTGTATAGGTGTGTGTGTGTGTCTGAAAAAGCAAACACATCTCTTTTATAGTTGTTTCTGGTTGTCCAAGAGTGTCAGTAGTGAAGGTAAAAGGAAGCAACATACAGTCTTAGGTAATCCTGTATAGCTTTATCAGTTTTTCCGATCATGTTAATGAACTGACTTTTCAGCCAGCCTGTTTGGACCATAATAAAATGTGACTTTCCTAATTGTATTCAAATCAGTTAAGCTTGAGAACAGATGGGTGATTTGCTTTTCTTGTCTTAAACCTAAGCACTTGCCTGGACTCTGCTTAGGTGTATGTGGTAGGTAGAATTACAGCCCCCTTAAAGATGTCCACATCCTAATGCCTGAGCCCTATGAATATGTTACCTTACATGGCAGAGGGATTTTGTAGATGTGATTATGTTAAGGATTTTAAGATGGGAAAACTTGACTGGCCATTTCAGGTTTTGAAGATGGGAGTGGGCCACAAGCCAGGGAATGCAGGCTGCCTTTAGAAGCTGAGAAAGGCAAGGAAATGGATTCTCCCCTAAGGCCTTCAGAAGCAACGCAGCCCGGCCAAGCCGTTTTAGACTCAGACAACCAGAAGTGTAATTTGTGTTTAAGCCACTGAAATGTTGGTAATTTGTTATGGCAGCAGTAGAAAGCGAATGCAGCATTACTAGAGGACTGCTCCATTTGCAAGTTCTAAAAGACCGTTTTGTTTTAAGCAGGAGCACACCTTATCCTTTTTTTCTTTTTATTTTTTAATGAAGTCTCACTGCCAGCCTTCCGGGGCACCCCATGAGCATATTTTTTGCTCTTACTCTACTCTGCTCTGTGAAATGAGACTCCGTTCCAAAAGTGTGCACATTGCGTGTGCCAAGAAGGATAAAGGTCCTGGGATGCAACCCAAACATTAGCAGTGCTTCTCAGACTGTGGGCTGTGGATAGCCTGCATCAGAATTACCTGGGGAGCAAATTAAAAATACAAATTCTTGCACCTGGCCCTTTTATCTCCCCTCCCCACACACCCCATTAGTTTTAGAAATATTTTTGATCAAGTTTATTGAGGTATAATTTACATATAGTACAATTTACTTCTTTTAGGTTGCAATTTTTGAATTTTGAGAAGCCTGTGTAGTCATATAACTACCAGTACACCAAAGATCTTTCCTTTACCCAATATATTTCGCTAGTGTACCTTTGTAATATATCCCCTTCCCATACCTCCTGTCTCTGGCAACCACCGATCTGATTTCTGTCCCTGTAGTTTTGCTTTTTCCGTAATGTCATATACACGGAATGACACATTATGTAGCCTTTGAATCTGACTTCATTTGTTTAACGTAATGCTTCTGAGATTCATCCGTGTTGTTTGTATGTTCCTATGTAAATGAACCATAATTCTTTGTTACGCAAAATGGCCCTAACTTCCTTCTGTTGCTTAAATTGTGTTCTGTCTCTTTGGGGACAGTCTGAGAACTGCTACAGTCCTCCATGAATTGTGGAGGGAAGGTGTCTTTTAGTGTTGTTAGACGAGGGGCTATGGTGGAGAGAGGAGCGTGGGAGTACACATGAGTCTGAATTTATGCCACCATGGAGACAACACAGTCACATGTTAACCTGTTAAAGAATTGAAAGAAGGGAGAGTTGGGGGTCACTTGTTAGAGGAAGCAGTGGAAGATGGTTTTGAATTGTGAAGCAGGACTGTAGGAGCCAGAGGCATTATAGTTAATCATTTGTTGTAGGGTTAAATGGTCAATTAGCAGCAAAAGGAGTAGTGACTGATTGTTCTATATATAACTCCCTGTGGGCCACTACTAGATACTCCTTCTTTATTGAAAGACTCTTAATTGGCCTTGGCTCCAAAACCCTTGAACAGTAAGTGATTTGCAAAGAATATTTTCCCTCCCTCAGTGTCTTGAACACCTTTGACAGGAACTGTGCTAGGGACCCACGATACAGAAAGGGACTAGTGCAGCCAAGACCCCTCAGAACTTTTACATTCCTTTGTATTTTGTAGAATTTTTAGCTGGTGCAGATTTTCCCCAAACAGGTGGGCAGGGAAGAAGGGGGGCCGCAGCATCTTATCATAGGACTGCACCAGCAGAGCGAAGCAGTGGTGTAGAGAAGAATGTGGGTAAGATCCCATGATCTGCCCTGGAATCCTAGGTCCCAGGTTCTAGTTGGGCCAAATCACTTAACCTTTCTAAATTGACTTCTTCTTTAAGGTAGGGATGTATAGGTAAAGGGGGAAAAAAAAAAAGAACCACTTTGAAAAGATGGTTGATCTTTGAGTTGGAAGCTAAGGACAATGGAATTATGTGTGTTTGTTGGTTTGGTTTGGTCAAGGTAAAGGGCTAATTTAGGTAGGAGTGGTTGGACCTGGGGGCTGAAATTGCTCTGCATAGTAAAGAAACAAGAACTTTTTGTTTTTAATTGAGCCTGGAGGGAATTTTTTAATTATGCTTTTGTTTGGGTAGGAGTGGTAAGAGAGTGGGCCCCAGCAGTAGGGTAGAGAAGTTGCTCCTCCAGTGGCAGAGAAGAAAGGGGGCGTGGGCTTTGATGTCTGATTCTCAATTTTAAGTAGTTTCCTATTCACTGTTATAATCTTCCTCCCATGTAGATCTGCTTGCATGACACCCAGGTGTTAATGTGCTTTGGAGACAGTAGCGCAGGCTGTGTCAGCAGTAGGGGTGAAGTGAAATAGGGGGGCAATGAGGAGAATCAGGTTGCATTTAGGGTTTAGGATCAGAAGTGACAAGGAATCATTAGGAACTTACAAGCACCCTCCTTAGGATCCTCCTTAGGAGTTCTGGGCTCTCCACTGTTATGTGAGATCTGGTCTAAAATATGCATCTGAATGTTAAATGACAGTATAATTTAGAATCATGCAGATGTTGGGGATAATAATCTACCGAACAGGGTTGGGAGATATAAATGAGAATGTCGGTGAAAGCATTTCATAAACTCGGCGCCTGGGTAGCTCAGTCGGTTAAGTGTCTGCCTTTGGCTCAGGTCATGATCCCGGAGTTCTGGGATCGAGACCCACAAAGGCTCCCTGCTCAGTGGGGAGTCTGCTTCTCCCTCTGCCCTTCACCCCGTTAATGCTCTCTCTCAAATAATAAAAATAAAATCTTTAAAAAAAGCATTTCATAAAGAAAACATGTCATCCTCCAGAAGATAAAACATCTTTGCATGAAGAATATTTTGAAAAGTCAGATTTGAATCCAACACTAATCACAAATATAAGAATAATTATCTCGAAGTCATAAGCTATGATAGTTTCCTTTCTGTATAAATTCAGTTCAGATTGGTACTTAAAACATAATTTGGATGTTAGAGATCAATTTTCAAAAATGACTCAGTATGACCCCAACGTGTCATGTTCAAACATGAGGATTTAGGATCCTACAGTAATATCAGGCCCATTTAGTAGGAACAGAAAGCAGCTTTGGTCATTTAATATTTGGCTGAGATTGTGAATAGGTATGAGAAAGAGGAAGTGATTATGTTGCAAAAAAAAAATTGGTAAGAGCATGTATCGTATACACACACACACACACACACACACACACACACACACACACACACTTGACATGTGTTGTCTTTGATGCTCATTACTGCCCAAAGAAGCGGGGATGTCCATTCTTTAGATGGGGTGTGTGTGTGTGACAGTTATAGTGATTTAAGGACTTGCTCAAAGTCATAGCACCGAAGTGGCAGAGCTGATATGAAGACTCTCAACCAACTTCAAGGTCCTTGTTCTTTTCATCCCACTGTGCTGCCATGTGGGCTCTGAAGGAAGTTAATGCTTAGCCCCCAAGCCTTGTGTGCTTCCAGGCTCCTCGTCCTAGTTTCATACCAAATCTCAACTGTTTTTCTTCCAGAGAACTTTTACAGAAAGCTTCTGACAAGACTTGATGAGATGCTGTGGCTGACAAGCATATGAAAAAGGATTAAATAACTTGAGCTCTGGAGTGAACAGTTAAATCCCTGGATTGTTGAAAGTTCCCTTCATTACATGGGACTCACCATTTTTTGTGAGGTAATTACAGAAATGCTGGCGAACTCTTTCCATTAGTGGTTCTTGCATACAGTATGCATTTCTTATGTTGTGGGGGCTCTTTTTTTTGTTGTTGTTGTTCACAATTCACCTTAGGGGTTTTCTCAAACTCTGCATTCTTATTCTATAGTGGTTTTTAGCTTTCTTTTTTCTTTCCAGGCTGGGTGGATGATGCAGTTTCACTTCTAGGTGTTAGGATTCTCTTTCACACTGGTTTGTCATGACCTTAAAGTATTTTAAGTTTCTCCTTTGGTAAATTTTTCTTTTTAAAAAATGTGGTGCCCCAGTAAGCTAGAGATTTGTTTTACCAAATGAGTTTAAAATACCAGCACCTGGAGAACCCACAGTCCATAAGCATTGTTGGGAGTTGACCAAATGTCAAAACCCACTAGGGATGGACCTTTTTATTTTCTTTATTTTTGCAGGTTTTGCGGTCCAGACTTAAAGGCTAGTTATGGTTCTGAATTGCCTTTAGGTTGCAAGAATTACCAATGTGGTATGTAATGCCGAAGAAGAAAAAAATGTTATGATAATCGTAATTGTCTTAATTGATAATTGCCATCATAGCTCTCCCCTGGAGATAACTGATGAGGCCTAATAGTCGTTTTGAGCTGCAACCACCCACAAAAACCACACACATGGCATTTTACTCAAATCTTTACTTTAACCACTACTTTGTGATGCAAAACTGGTGGAATTTTGGGTACTTTCTGTAAAATTGAAATCTTTATGGGGGTTTTCCAGCATTCTAGTTGATTGTTAGCAAATTATCAGTATACTGAACAAGAGCAAAGTGGGGTTTGCTACTAAACACCTACTTCTGTGGTAGGATAGGATGCCAGTCATCTATATGTGAATGTTTTCATCAGGAGGAAGCCACCTTCATTCAAAGAACAGATTCTCCTTTTGAAAAATGCTGTTAAGTAAGAAGTGTTATATGAGATTGGTAGCTGTAAAAGAGAGATTTTAAGAGCTTCTTTGCCACAGTTTTCAGTCTTGACAAAGTACTCATATTCAGTACTTTCTAATTTGTAGAACCCTTGTAAAAGTAGATTTGTAAAGAAAAGCAAATCAATTTGCATCGTAGGACAAAGCGCAATTCTCCCTAAGAACTTTCTGTGAAAGGAGAACTGTTGTGGCGAACTGATTTCTGATGCGATACTACAGCCCCATTCTGAAAGACAGGTAGCAAGTGGGAAGACCGTGCTCTATATTTGGCTAAGTCAGGAGACCTTTGTTTGTTCTGGAACTGAGTCCGTAGGCCAATTGCTTCACCTCTCGATGTCTCAATTTCTTTTCTCTCTTTTTCTCTTACAGTAATCTCTACGCCCAACATGGGGCTTGAACTCATGATCCCGAGATCAAGAGTCGCATGCTCTACCACCAAGGCCAGCCAGGCACCCCTCTAAGTCTCAATGTCTTATCTTTAAAATTAGTTTCACTCCTGCTGTATGGTCTGGTAGATAAAGCATATTGTCTCAAGAGCCTTCTAGGAGCCCTTTGTAATATCCTGTCTTATATAAAAGTGACTTTTATTGTCATATAATTTACACCTTCTATCAAGCACCTATTCTTTAAAAATCTGTAAAAACATTATTTTAGCAAAAACCAACTCTACTTCTAGAAGTATGTAGTTATACCCCTTTTGTGTTTAGTGTTTTTGAAGGAGTAAATTTCCATCTATGCAGCCCAGTAGTCAGCCTTAAAATAACTGTCAGAAACTTCCAGGCTATTTCTCATTCATGCATTACCATGCTCAGTAGGAGGATAGTAGACCATGCTCAGTAGGAGGATAGAGAAATCTAGAATTGAATTTTTAACAGGTTACTTCCTTAGTTTACTGTGAAGATCTTGATAATTTCCCACTAGCACATAAGTAAAGCTTTGTTTAGTTTGCTGTACTGCATAGACTGTGTTGGTTAGCTTCCAGAAATAAAGTATGCTTGCTTTATAATTTATGTTGGGAAATATTTAAACAGGATGAAAGAGCAGTTTTTACAGGACCCAAATCAAGCAATCCATTTTCAGAAGGCACACCAAATAAAAAAATTGGCTGAGTGAAGAACAATGAATAAGAAGCATGAACTTGGAAACAAACCAATTAAGTTGAATCAAATTTTAAAGAATGAAATAAAAGAAGTTGTATTTTGTATGTGTGTGGGGTGAGTAGAGACAGATACAGTACTAAGAAAAATTGTACGGGATGGAATATCATTTAAAGCTTTAGGACCCAGCAAAGAGTAGAAGCTTTATTTGTAGGGGAAAAGAAGGCTTATCAGTACAGTTTTATACATAGAAGTAGCAATGGGCAAGATACTATAAATGTTATAAAAGTGGAATGGAATTTCCCAGATCCTTTGACTTAACAAATGGCTTAAGGAAATTGGTAAAATCTTGAAATTTGGTTTGGTGCTACAGCAAACTTTTATTTTTTTATTTTATTTTATTTTTTTTTAAAGATTTTATTATTTGACAGAGATAGAGACAGCCAGCGAGAGAGGGAACACAAGCAGGGGGAGTGGGAGAGGAAGAAGCAGGCTCCTAGCGGAGGAGCCTGATGTGGGGCTCGATCCCATAATGCCGGGATCACGCCCTGAGCCAAAGGCAGACGCTTAACCGCTGTGCCACCCAGGCGCCCCTCCAGCAAACTTTTAAAATTAAATACAGCCAAAGACTTTCTTGCATATTAGCACTCTATTACCACATTTGTTACTCAGCCTGATAATACCAGGCAACTTTGAAGGGGAGGTGGACCTCCCTCCTTGAAATAAAAGTGTTTGAAAAAGCAACGTCTGTAGAAGGGTGAAATCACAATTACACATCAAAGGCTATAGAAGTTTTAACTTCAGATTTTATGTTTCAATTATACTAGCTTTGTGTTAACGCCCAAACTCCAAGGGTAGGCTCCGCCGCACACATGGTGGAGGGGCATTCCAATTCCACGTATTTTTTGCTGACGCTGGCAAATTGAATGAAGATTTATATCTTAAGTGACAGGATTCAGATGAAACATGAGAAACCTGTAAATGCTGCAACCTGGACATGTCATTGCAGAACCTTCCAGTGAACTGGATGGGACCGGAGAGACAAAGCACACACACTGCCACGCCGTCCTGAGCAGCCTGAGAGACGAAAGAGAAACCCGAAGAGGAGCGCAGGTGGTGGGCTTCAGCAGAGACGGCGCTTTGGTTTACAGGTTCAAGTGCATGTTGATCTTGGGCCTGCCTTGTTACGGAAAAATTTGGTGGAGATACACTGCATTGACTGGAAAATTATTCATTTGTTTCTTTTAAGTTATCAAATTTATAACGTAGGAGCAGTGGTTATGAAACTAGTCATTTAACTGGAATTCAATCCTGACCTAGTTCCCAACATTGGGTGGTAATTATTCGTATTTACCAAAGCATAGAGAGAATCAGTGTTAAAAGAGCAAGCAGGCGGGCATTGCTTTGAGGAGGGAACACGTTTTACTACCTTTGGGTAGACAAGTCAGCTTAGTGCTGTGAAGCATTTCTGACTGTCTTGTTGAAGGCCTCCACGCCCTGGACATGAAGGAAAAGAAACGGCAACTGTTCTGTTGCAGACAGCAAGTCAGAGCCCCCAGTCCCAGGAGAGCCCCGGAGGCTGGAGCCTCAGCAGAACCCATGCCTGACTTTCCCTCGGCATGTCCGGGCGCTCACTGCTGAGGACAGTCTGCTTGGCAGCCACTCATCTAGAAGAATGAATGAACGTCGTATTAAACACTCCCTGATATTTGTTCAAGTCGATCTCCTCAGAGTTCTCCCTAATCAGGTAAGCATTTTCTGAATTAATCTGGTAACCAAATCAGTTGCACTTTAAATGGGTCCCAAAGAAAATAAGTGATTGGAATAGCTGTTAAGACACAAAGAAATGCCAACACGAAGGTCGCCAGTCCACCACCGAATGTTATTCTGCATCATTAAATATTTATTTTCATATATGCATTTACAAACTTTACTCAGTTCAGAACTCTGCTTTCAGTACATTTAAACTTTTTTTTTTTTTTTGCAGAGAGAGTCTCTTGTAAAATGAGATCCATGTACAAAACTAGGCAACAGATATAAAAGAAGTTTCCTTTCATACTTTTCATCCATCAGGGAAAGAAATCATGTGACAAGGAAATAAAACCAAAACGTGGCTCTTTCACAAGAATAACATGTCAGTGTTCAACTATGAGTTCTAATGGGATAGATCATATTTCATCTTTATATGGATGTATATAGTTTAAATACTTCTTAGCTACTGTAGCATGTTGGTTCAGATGAAGGAAAAAAATCAACTCTACTGTTTGGACTAGATAATCTAGACACCATCAATTATTCATTTCTCTATCACGTGACACCAAAATTCACCTTGGAGATGACATTGATTGGCCAGCAGTATGCATTTATTCCAAATGTTGCATAAAAAGTTCCCTTTCAAAAATTCATTAACTTCACAAGCTAAAGTCTGAGCTTCTAATTTAGCTCTCTTAAAGTTTAAATGATCAGTTCAGAAGCTTAAAATTATCTTTAAAACTAAAGTTGCTTTTCTTAAAATGAATGCTGACTTGGAGCACTGTCACTACTAGACAGAGGCACTAATGCCACTAGCAACGAGAAACAGTATCACCACATATAAGTATATGGTACAAAATGCCCAGGGGCTGGAAACTCACTATTCATATGATTTTGGCAGCAGCATCATTTGATATTTAACCATTTATTACATAGTATTAACACACCAGCTTCAAAGATGTGCACTCCCTTTAGGACACTCAGGAGTTACAAATTCATTGTGATTGCATAATTCGTATTGCACAGTTTTATAAAAAACATAAATACTGGCTATTCTAGTTTTAAATACAAAATACAGGTCATATACTTTTAAATCTATAATCTGGTTCAAGTGCAAATCAGGTGCTTTCTTTAGTCCTTCCAAAAAAGGCAATTTTAATATTTTTGGCACAAATGAAATTTCATCATGCCAACAATTCTAATTACAATACATATATCCAAACCTTTAGAGTAGCAATCATATACATACAGTATAAAACTGATTATTTACAAATATACTAAGCATTAATGTCATCTTTGTGGGTGAATCAGAACTAAGTAGCCATACCCACACTAATAATAATTAAAAAAGGTACAGGAGATTCCTTTATGTCATTTGCTTATGCTGGTTGCTGTGGGTTGACATTCATATGAGGAGGATGTCCTAGAAGACCAATTCTTTGTTTCTGCTTCCTTTGTTCTGTCATCTGGAAAGTTAAAAAGTTTCATCATTAGACCCAGACACTTCCTGTACGTCAGATCATATACTGAACCATAGATTTACCTCTGTGGTTATGGTTTATACTGAAACCCACTTTCTACAAATAGTGTACCGTCACTAAATCAAACACACAGAACTTCAAAAGGGACATCTTCCTAGGCAGAATGGGGAATTCTGTGACCTAGTCATGCAATGTGGCATTCAGAAGAAGTATTGCTTACTATTTGTTTCATAAAGAAAAAAAAAACCAACGGTAAAAGCACAGGATTCTTGGAAAATGGTGGCTTTGTGTGGTGCTAACAGCATAGCAAACTATTAAGAGAAGCAGTGTGTTTAGAATCCTAGGTTTGAGAGGGACTATGTCCATGGTCTTCAAGGGGTCCTGGTTCCATTAATGATTTCAGAGTAATTCTGGTTTGAGAGGCAAAAAATGATGTAGCACCTCAAGGAAGATGAGGACTGTCCTCGCCTGTCACTGAGATCCAGAGTGACTCGATGTCATAAACAATGCTCTAGGCACTCAGTGGGGTGTACTCTTTGCCACCCACAGACACAGGACTGATTAAGGTCAGGAAAGACCATTTCCTAAGACTGGTCAAATGAAAAAGTGCTTTCAAAACCCCACACAAGAGGTTGTTACTATTCATTTGGCTGCTGAACTAAATCACTTCTCATATTGTTGGGTAGCTAGCTCTGTTCTAGGCATTTTAGGGCACATTTAGTTCTCTGCATTAACATTTTTCTTAACCAGTTGGTCCTGGCTCTGGATTTGATGCTGGGCATTTAAGCCAATTAAGACAAAAAGGCTATAATGAAATATATATTAGATAAGATTGTCTACAAATGGCGTTAGGTCCTGCATGTAGATTTTTCTTTTCCTAAAATCAGAGAGGAATTAGGGTAACCTGGTAAAAAGAACGTGGGCTTTGGAATCAGACCCATTTCTAACGGGTCTCTGTTATTTAGCTTCTCAAAGTCTGTTTCTTCACTCACCCAATTATGATGATAATTCCTATTTCATAGGTGGAGAATTGAACAGATACATGTAAAATTCTTGGGAGAGTGTCACATAGTAGATGCTTAAATCTCAGTTTTCCCTTGGACTAATTTTTGGTATAAAATATCCTGAGAGAACATAAAACAAGAATAGCTTACCTAGGTTCAATTTTAAAGTGGTTACTTATTCAAAACATGGCAGTTTTCTTTTAAATCAAAATACTATTTTTAGGCTCCTGTGAAATGCCTTATCATTTAGAAGAGTATTTACAAGGAGTGAATATTTCCAAAAGGTAGCTTTTTATAAAGAATTGAATTAGGATATTCCAGCTAGCCTCTGAAGTTCCCTTAGATGAATGACAAATCTTTTAAGTAAGTGTTACACACTATACTTCACAGATTCAGCTGAGAAAAGAGAACCTAATTTGACATGTGGGATAAATTCACAATTAGATTACAATGTAATCTGTAATTCATTAATCTTACTGCCTGATACTTCAGATACTTAGATCCTCCTCCCTTCCCCAACTGACGGACACATGGATGGACACATGGACACACACACACACACACACACACACACTCACTCACTCACTCTTTCCTTGGCAGTTAACCCTGAGAGGGAATCCAATACAACTTCATGAAGTTTAACAATCTCAAGCATTCTAATAGCTTTAGGAATCCTGGGGGCTCAACCCCTACTGAAGGCTATTTTATTTAAATACTTTCATTTACAGTCATTGAGGTCTTTCAGCTGTCAAAGTTGGCTATTAAACCCTTTTCTGTAATTTTTCTATAAATAACTACTTGCATTTGAGATCACCTTTTATGTTTGCATATGTTCATGCCTGTTGGTTCAGTCAGCTTTTAACTTTCAATCTGTTGGCTATTCAGTCATTCTCTTAAATAGAGAAGCTTCTATACTGTTTTTCCTATAACAAACAAGTCTTCAGCTGATGGCACACCTCCCTTCCCCCTTCTGCAGCCATCACCTGACACCTCATTGCTGCTCCTATTCTAACTTTCTAGGTTTGCCTTTCTAAGATAATGATCACATCACCCGCCCTCCTTCCTGAATCTTAAAACTCCCTACTGATGGAGGTTAGTGGCCTAATTCTTTGCTCAGGCAGTCCTATTCCTGGTAATTTCAAGTACCCAGTACATACCTATCTAAATTTGTTTTCTATTTCCCTAGAATAGTGGTTCTTCAACTTTGGCATAAGCCAGAATCACACAGAAGGTTTATTAAAACAGATCAAAGGGCCCACAAACAGAGTTTCTGATTCAGTAGGCCTGGGGTAGGGCCCATGAATTTACATTTCTAATAAGTAACAAGTGAGGTTTATGTTGCTGGTCTGGGACCACACTGCTGCTCTAGAACTTTTCATGGATTCTTTCTGAAATGGGTCAAAGATCACTTCAGGTGTATTTTCGTATTCTTGAACACAGAGTATTTCAGGTACATATATCATCTCTCAAATAAGGTTAAGATCTTAGAGAAGATTCTCTACAGCTGAGCATATGGAGGCATGCGAATCTGTCTGAATTCTGTTTTCATCAACCCTGGCCTTTTAGAATAGCTGTCATTAAGTGACTAATAAGTGAGAAGGAGTAGGGCAACTGCTAAAGGATTTAGTCCTTTTGACAGTGGTTATCATCCAATTATGATTATGAGGGAATAAAAATAAATCTGGCCTGTAAAAAACCAAGGTGAACACTGCTGGGCAGTTAGGTTTCCCTGGCCCACCTCGTGCAGTCTCACATGACTTCTGGCTTTATGGGCTCAATTTTACCTTATCTATCTATACAATTCACACAAACTGTGTATAAAATAAGTGTGTGTGTATAAATTCTTATGTAAAGCGTATTACCTGTTGTTACCTTTACAAAGCAAACAGAAATAATGACCAAAGTGAATTTTCGTATTCTCACATAGTATTTTCTCTGGACATTTGAAACAAAACGGACTCAAAAAGATTCATCAGATTCTGATCTAAGGTAACTGTATTCAAAATATGAATACTGAAAATCTATTTTGAATCGTGTGAAATGTTTTATTTGTAGTCATTTAAGATCCTTAAAATTCCCATTTAGCTAAAGGAAAACATCTGAAGCAGTACTCTTCTTTGTATCTCTATGACTATAAAAACTAGCTTGAATGTTAGCATTCCTTCTTTTGACTCAGTCTAAACAAGAAGCAAAGAATACTGTAGCTTTACAAATCAGATGCAGCCAAACGTTGGAAAGATCTTTCATGAAAACACTAAGGGTAGAGAGCAAGTGAGCACATTTCATCTCCCAGTACTGGCCTCAATGACAGAAGGCTGGCAAAGGAAGGACACACATGGATGCCACGAGCTGGTTTCTAACGGATCAGGAGTCCGAAAAACTGCTTTCCTGTCACAGCAAGGTCTTGGTTACTCAGATTCTAAACAGCCGGGACACTCTAAAATCAGCCATGTTTCTAACAATGAGCCCAAAATACTATGAGTTGATCCCTCCTATTCTGTTCCTGTTTCACCTGGTGGGCTTTTCCTCAGACTTTGAGATCAAGCTCTTCATACCACCTCTGAGGCTGCTGTGGCGTAAGTCTACTTCTCTCCCAGGGACCAGGTTACTGACCTGTGTTCCTCCTTTCCCAGTCTGTTCATACCTCCATTACATACTTACGGGGTTGAATTCGCAGCGGTTTACGGATTTGTTTCCCACTCTAGACTGTTAGGCGTAGAGAGAGAGCAGTTTCTATTCATCTTTGTAACCCCAGTACCTAGGGCTGCACCTTGCAAAGCTATTTCACGGGTGGTGGTTCAAAGAACGAACTGAATTAACCAGAACATAGTGCCATTCCTGAAGCATGCCATGCGTTTTCATGCCTTTGCTCATGCTGATTCCTTTCCTGGGATGCCCCCTGCTGCATTCCTCTGCCAGCTCAGAAGTCACCTACTTGTGCAGGCTCTAGTCCTGCCTCACTCCAGGCCACACACAGGACTAAATGCCTCCTCTGTGCTACCATCAAGCTGTCTTCTTGTCTCGAGTGGGTTTTACAACTTTTCACACTGTATCATACCGTCAGAGGTCTATATTCCTGTCTTTCTTGCTAGATTATGGGACCCTAGAGGGCAGTTGTTACCTTAGTTCCCCTTTGTGGTTCCAGAACAGAGTAAGGAACAGAGGCACTCAGTAAGGTTTAATATTGCATTTTCCAACAGTAGGCAATTATTCTAATCTTTTGTTATTCCTCCCTTCCGTAAGCAGTTAATGTTCACGAGATAACCATCTTGCATGAGAAGTGCCAAACACTGGGACATGCTAATGTGATCTGAATTTTCAAGCGCTTTTCATATTCCTAACAACACGTAAGGGTTACTGTCCTGTAGGAAGCCAGTCACATTTTCAATAAAGTGAAGCCTCTTCGATATTTGCTCTTTTGCATTATGAAGAAAACATGCAAAAAAAAAAAATGTAGGTTCTTACATCAGTTCTCCTCCTTGGAATAAGAATGTAAGAGAATCACATTCAGTATTCAGAATCTCTTGGGGGGGAAACTTCAAGATGAGATGCATCATTAACACTTAGAATAGCAATTCCAATCAACTGTTCTTGGCAATAGTAGGAAAAGTGACACTACCAACCAGGTTTTTAACTTCTATCCTTGACAAGAACTTTTTCTCCTCAAATTGGTATTTTAAGAAAACCACCACCGAAGAGGTCAATAACAGTACAGATTAAAACCAAAGACATTCACAAACTATCATTGCTCCATTATGCTGCTTTTTGGACCAGAAGATCGAAAAACATAGCTCAGTGATGAAGCAATTTTTGTTTCTCAGCACTTTTACCAGTGAATGGTATTCTTTCATAGCAGTTTTAAAAAATATCTATCAATCAGAATTTCTTGCTCATTAATCATTTGTAGGCTTTTATTTTTTAATTCAAAAATTTTTTTTCTTCAGAGGGCAGGAATTCTTACAATTGCCATTTAAGAACCAGCAACTCTCTAACATATCTGCATGATTTTTTATGCAGAACAATTTAAGCAATTTTTATGATTGCTATTACACCAAATTTAATAAAATGCAAAATTTTTCAGTAAGTTGATTCTTAAACAAATGGCCTTAAAGGTTTGTTAAAAGTTACATAATCAAAAGAAAATGCTGACTAATTCCTTTTGAAAGAAATGCATTTCCCCAATAAAAGCAGCTGTGCTGAATTTTTCCTGGGCACCTTAAAACCTAAGCAGGTCAATCTGGTAAAGGCACTTAAGAATATCTTACTGGTTTCCTCATACTTCTTTTTAGCTTATAGTGTCTTCCAAGAAAAAATGGTTCATATTCATTCACAGGGGAAGGGCTTTCGGTCCAACTGCCAACATTAAGACATAAAAAGGGCTGAAACCAAGCAGTTTAAACCTTTCTGGCTTTAATGACACTGAATGAACCCTAGTCCCTGTGTAATGAAGTTTTACGTATTTGTTTGAGCCGAAATTTAGGCTTAAGGGAAACAATTCTACCTTGGATTTTTAAAATGCCAAGTTTCTACTATGCACAGCTGTGTAAAATGGCCGTGAAGGTGTCCTCCACAGCGCTCAAATGTGGGAGGCAACTTCGGAAACTTTAAGGCTCTTTAAAAAAAGAAAAATGAGAATTTAGACAGCCAACCTGAAAGGCAGACAAGGTACAGTGACAAAACAAATGGAAACAAAAACACATACGACATACAAAAATCAAACCCACACAGGAGGCTCAGGAGTTGTCCTAGAGTGCTGGAGAACCTTCCTAGGAGCCTGCTGTGCACCTGGGTCCCCTCATCCATACAATGAGGGGGGAGGGAGGGAGGACCGCTGCGGTCTTGGGTGCCCTCCTTCACCTCGGATGCCTTCTGCGAATTCCTCAGTTCACCTCACTCCTGTGACCATTTTAACGAGAGCTCAAGAGTTCCTTTATTGAAGTGTGTCTTAGACCAGATTCTGGAAGGCTTTTTAAAACCTCTGATTTAACTAAGATTCTTGGAGCCACAGCCCTCTCAAAAGGGAGATGGTAACTAAGGCATTGCTGGATGTGGTAAGAAGTTCCCCCCGGCTCTGCATTGGCCGCGGTGCTCCGCGGGCCGTTTAGTTCTCTGGAACATTTGTCAAGTGTGTCACAGAAGGGGTTCAAAGTTAATAAAATAATAAGCAAAGCAATCTAGTTAGATCCTCCTTAGTTTTACTCATTTAGGTTATTCACTTTAGGTGGCCATCAGCGCTAGAGACAGCCTTCATAAATAAGCCTTTCTGTTGTCACTAGTCTTTTTAATTTGCATCTTAATACAAGTCAAAGAAAAACTTGGAGGCCAAATGGTATATCTGGGGGCATTGTTTGGATTAATTTAGTTGGAAAAGAAATGTAATTCAAAGTAGGATTGTTAAAATCGCTCTGTAGACTGGCACCAACGAGAGTTTATTCTAGATGGGGTGTTCACTAGTTACGTACCTACCAGTAAAATATCACCCGTGGGTGTACCTCACCACTTACCTCCAGGGCACCCTTGCCTGATAACTTTTGCCGTGCAAAATCTGTAATCTTGTCTATGGAGTTGATTAAAAAAACTTTCAAAAACCCATCCAGGATGCTGAGCTGTTCCCACTTCTGTGCCGGGTTATCCCGTCAGCGTTGGCACAGCAGCCGCTCGCCACCCGGACACACAGCAGCATCCGGTCACTACATAACCACCCGGGGACTGTTCATTTTAAGGGGGTCAAAAGGAGGAAAAAAGTACATAGGGTTTGGTACAAACCTCCGCACCTCCTTAACTTCCTTGGAGGGGCCGGTGTGTACCTGAGGGCTAGGGAGCAGGAGGGAGCCGTATTTGTGGAGACTGCTGTGCTCTGCGGGAGCAGGGATAGGGCTGGATTGTTTGGGGGCTCATCCCCCGCACCTGGCATGATGCCTGGACTATGATGGCCACTCAGTAAGGATCTGGCCAGTGAATGAACCAAAGGAGCTTTCCCACAAGTATGGTTTATCCCGGGATGCCGAATTTAAATATCTTGAAGAGCTGATAGACTGGAGGGCGAGAAAGCAAAACCAGAAACAGCTTTGAATCTGTCAGTAAGTAAAGTAAAAAGACTATGGCTTTACAGGTCGTGTTTTCTGTACAGCGCTTCACTGAAGTCATTTGCATTCTCCCATTTTCTGGTTTTGTTTTTCACATTAAAACCTTGTACTAGCAGCACTGAAAGTAGTGTTATGGGCTTATCCTGTCAAAGGGCAGTAAAGGGGGATGGACGGGAAACGGGTTTATTCTCTGTGCCCCGGGTTCCTTTCCTACATCTACGTGATGGAAACGTCAGCATTTTAACTTGAGCACTACTGACTTCACCTCAGCAAGTCTGGTGTGTCTGGTGGTGTGTCTGGTGCTGTGTGTGTGTGTGTGTGTGTAGGGGGCAGATGGGGTGTCATTTCTTTACCTGATCCTTTAATTCTGACAGCTGGCCGGAAAGGTTAGTGACCAGCTTCATGGTGGACTCCAGCTTCTCCTGCAGGTTCCTCAGCTCATTCTGCTCTCCTTCAGAGTCACTGCTGACCAAGGACATGGCTCTCATCCTGGGGAACCAGTCAAGGTTTCTTTCCTAGAATCCACATTAAAAAAAAAAAAGAAAAAGAAAAAGTCATTTCTAGGAATAGAGACAAGAAAAACAATCCCACCATGCTATCTTTTCGTTGTAGCATCTTTCATAAGGCTATCTCTGTTGTTACAGAGTTAATGTGCTGCGCCTTTTAAAAAACCATTCAGTAAATATCTTTTTAAATTGAGTATCATTTTTAAAAAGATTTTATTTGTCAGAGAGAGCACAAGCAGGGGGAGTGGCAGGCAGAGGGAGAAGCAGACTCCCTGCTGAGCAGGGAGCCGGATGCAGGACTCAATCCAGGACTCTAGGATCATGACTTGAGCCGAAGGCAGACACTTAACCAGCTGAGCCACCCAAGTGCCCCATAACTGAGTATCATTGAACTCTTTCAATTCTTAGAAGTCACTTTCGACCCAAATACAGTGGGGGGGGGCACTTGGGTTGCTCAGTCGGTTAAGATTCTAGTTCTTGGTTTTTTCATTCACTCAGGTCATGATCTTGGGGTCATAAGATCGAGCCCCGTGTTGGGCTCTGAGCTCAGCACAGAGTCTGCTTGAGATTCTCTCCCCCTTCCCCCCATCCCCAGCTCAGGAACACTCTCTTTCTCAAAAATAAATACAGAAAATCTTAAAAAAAACAAAAACAAAAAAAGAACTAAATACAGGGGGAAAGGTAGGTTTCTGAACAACTTCCCCAATCTGTAAATAGGAATGCAGACACTGCATTACATGGCTAATGAGTGGTGGGTGGTAAAATATATAGAACATAAAATTTTCCATTGAAGTCGTTTCTAGCTGTACAGTTCAGTGGCATGAAGTGCAGTCACAGTGTTGTGTAACCATTGCCGCCCTCTACACCTTGGGAACTTTGTTCATCTTCCCCATCTGAAACTGCATCCCCATTCAACACTAACTCTCTCACCCCTGCCAACCGCCATTCTATTTGCTGTCTCTCTGAGTCCGACTGCTCTAGATACCTCATACTGTGCTGTGTATTTTTAAAAGCATTATACTTGGAATATCATCTGCAAACACTCTGGAAGTGAAATGAATTTTGAGATCCCAAGTGTTCTGGCATTTACCGGATATGCGTATGTGTGCTCTCACTTGGTAGGGGATCGTCAAGGGGCTGAAAACGGGGAATGGGCTTCTTGTTCAGTTTCCCTCATTGTCAGCTTATGGAAATTACTGCTCTCTTGTTTCCTTTTCCTTCCAGCTTGACATCGTTGATAGCTGCCATCAGTTGGTATAAGAAAGGCCATTCAGTCTCCATCCTTTTTTTTGGATATCTACAGCTTACACCTGAAAACAGTTTTTCTCACCACTGTTTAACCAGTGGGCCAAGACGACTCCTGCTACCTCTCTTCCTTGTGCCCACATGTTTTTCTCCTAAAAAGTATGCATCATAGGTAAGTTCTGTACAGAGAGGCAGGAATGAATAGTAAAAGCTAATCAGCACCAGATAAGGGGGAAAAAAGGACTCAAGTCCACATCTGTCTGGTGTCATTTCTGACCCGGACCATTTTGATATCATCAAGATAAACCGTCATTGACATTCTAACACTAATCTTGCCCATTCCCTCACCCCCTGCCGTTACACACACTCACACACACACTATTATTGCTACTTTGTGTACAGCAGAGGTCAGCAAAATTTTTCTGTATAGTAAATATTTTCTGATAGCAAATATCTTTGGCTTTATGGACCATATGGTCTCTCACAATGACTCTGCTATTGTATCCTGAAAACAGCCACAGGCACTACATAAATGAATGAGCGTAGCTGTGTTCCAATAAAACTTTATTTACAAATGCTGGTGGCAGCAGGCTGGGTTTGGCCCATAGGCTAGAGTTTTGCCAACCTCTGTCATACCATAGAAGGCATCAGCCTACTTAGAATCAGATACAAAATCCCACAAGCCGTGTCTAAATGTTAAAAAGCACCAAGACAGTCTGGCAATATTGAAGCCAAAAGAGAACTAGTTGAAAATATTACGAAGAAGGCAGACCACACTGGCAACATGGCATCACACCTACTTTAGAGTGTTGGTTTAGAACGTCTGGGGAGTCTGTAAGTAGGAACTCACTAGCCCTGCAGCATCATGAGTGCAGAAACCATCTTAGTATAGTGATCAGAACACAGTAGACACTTGATAAATATTTGTGGAAGGGAGGAATGATAAACCATCTCTATTTCCTGCATGGGCCCTCATAGCAAATGATTAAATGGTGAACCTCAGTTGTTCAGAATGACTGCTGGAGGAGAAAATGATGATCTCTACCTTCCTGTACCAAATACCCTGTGATCAGCACTTTGCATGTAACTGCATGGTAGCCTGTATTCATTTGCATCAATTTCCCACCACAGCGCAACGGGCAAAAAGACCATTCAATAAGATATCCCATTTCAAAGATGACCAGCCTAAAAATCTAAGGTGTCCCCACGTCTATAATCGGTTTTCTACTGTGTGTCTATAGCAAAGCAGAGGAGGAAAGCAGACATTTGAAAACATTTAGGCTCGGCATTGCCACTGAGAGGCAGCTAAGGTAACCTGTCACTGATTATATTCACTGCTCCCATGTCAGTCCTTCAGACATAGTCACACCTTCCCACCGAGGAAACATCCCATGTTCAGTGTCTGTCCAACTCTAAGGGAGGAAAGAACCTAACTGTTCAGAAGAGGGCACCCACAGGGGACGGGTGGCTGGGGCTTACTTACTCACCCTGGGGCGAAGCAGCGCGTGGACGGAGGAGAGAGGGTGTGGGCTGGGCTGTTGAAACTGTGAGCCTTTGCCAAGCATGAATGTGGTAGGATCACAGAGCACAAGACCGGCCCGGCAATCAGAGACCCCACATAATCCACAGGGACTGCTATCAATTTTTACAGACTGCCACCCCCCACCCCCGCTCTGCCCAGACCCCAGCCAGGAGAACAACTTGAAGAGGAAAGATCCAATGTCCTGTTTACACTGTCAGACTCAGAGGAGCAGACGGACACACCAACGACGGGGACGTGACAGAACGTCATGCCAAGAAGGAGTTTAGAGATCATGGTCACAGTTGTATAGTGCAGAAAACTGAGTCCTGAAAGGGAAAGTCACTTGTCATGGGGAGGGAGGGACCTAACAAATTTCTGTGTTGCACAGGGGACCCTGACAAATACCTGGTGCTGGTGAATTGTAAATTGCAATTATTGATTATATTTGGGGGTGAAATATTTGCTAGTTCTCTGGATTCAAATCAAAAGTATAAGCGTTATTTTAGGGCCCTGGAAAGAAATGTTTTAAAAATATAACATATATTCAACATCTACTTCAGGGCACTTCCCTATGTGGATGGTGCTAAGGAACCAGCTGTGAGCACCCCCCCCCCCAGGGTTACTGCCTCTGGACCTCTTCCAAGTGGAAATGGCTTTCAAACTTAAGCATGAGATAGGGTTCCTGCTGTCACAGCACGTGTTATTTAATGAGAGTGGACATACACATTAAAAAAGGAGGACAGTATAAAGCAGGCTATGCTCTGTCAAATGAGTGGCAGAGAGCAGGGCCAAAGTCAGAACTGACCAGCAGTGATGACAACTGGCTGCAACCCTCTCGGGAAAGGCGTGGTCCTCAAGGAGGGTGGGTGCCTTGCCAAACTAAAGGCAAGCAGGAGGGCATTCTCAACAAAGTGGGGCCGGCACAGGGAGGAAACCAGTTTGGCTGGAGTGGGGGAGGAGGGCCTTCAGGTAGGGGCAGCTCAGACTATAGAATACTGTAGAAGAGAGTAAAGTGTGGGACAGACAGGCGCAGGCAACAGGAGAAACTGCAGCACACAATGAAGAGGGCCAGGGTCAAGGGGATGGCCGAGGGAAGGAGAAGGAAGGAGGTGCCCTGGAGTCCCTGTGGGCCTGCCTGATGGGATGCAGGGAGAGGGACATGTGCAAGCCGCTGTAGCGGGTATGGTGGCAAGAACTCACCTGTAGCTACCTCACTGCTGATGTGCAATTTAGTATTAAACTGCCTGATCCGGTTAAAGAATGCATCTGAAATCTAGCTCTCAAATCTTGCAATGCTCCTTTGCTTAGCAAGCCCCGCATAAAATAGAAAACACACATTTCCAAATAGACTCCACATTAATGAAGTCTTCAAAAGAATACAGAAAATTGATGCAAGAGTCCGCACACAGCTTAAAGCTTAAGCAATAGTTTCTTTTCCGTATTCCAACAGCAAGTTACCAAATGACTACAGATTAAGAGAAGTTTTTGGTGGCAGAGTCTCACCTTCTTTCGCGGCATATTTGATTCCTGGACTCCTATGGAAGGATTTCAGAAAGGTCTTTGAACAAATGCAAAACGCACAGACTTCACTGTTTACTGAACACTTATAATTTCTGTGCCAGGCCCAGGGCTGAGCACTGTGCGTCTCAAAATAAGCAAGACCAGGTCCCTGCCTCCAAGGTAAAGCGCACAGACTGTGGTGTTGGGGCACGGGTCCTCACTTCTGAGGGACTCCTGAGTGGTGACTGCCTAATGAGTACCTGCTGGGTGAATGAATGGGCTCTACCAGCATTAGGATGGCCGCTACTGGCATCCGTGCTGCTCATCTCAGTGGCAGAGAAGATGCGCTCGGATCCCTTCGCTTTTGCTTTACTTGTGCTTCTGCGCACGAGCTCCCTGCAATCCTGGGGCAGGGCGCCCTGGCCCGAGCGTACGTACACCACAGACAGAAAATAACGCATCTTTTTTAGACTGTCCATTTCATTCAATGGTACATTAAAAATATTTTTATATTAAACTCAAAATAGGCCCTACAACAGAACATGAAATTGAATCAAATTTTAAAAATAAAATGCAAAATTTAAAAGAAATGTCCTATTTGCCTGAGGCCACTTTCGGCCGTGTACCCTGATAAACCTTCGTTCTCCAGCTCAGAAGGGTCCTTCAGTGCAGAGCTGGAAAAGGATTTCTGGTCTAGATATTTGCCGGTTACCACCACACAGGTCCTCCCTCAAAGCTTTCCTCCGACTCTAATATTTAACAATGAGATCTAAAGTGGGGGAATCCCACTAAAATCCTAAACCATACGAAACCAGCTCAACTGCAGAAATGCAAGGGCTCCGGAGGGCATGTATGGTTAGCTTTTCTGCATGGAGGCAGGTAAACCCCCAAATCTGAGATCCTCGGTGTTGCCAGTATTTTAATTAAACAATCATCCTGAGCTGTTAAGTCAAATCTCAAATTACCAAGGTTGCTCACCAATGGGACCCCCCCCCCGAGAATCTAAATCTTGAAGGGAAAATGTGTAGACTCTCCCAATCACTAGTACAGAAGCAGAGAGAACACCCGAATCCAGTTCCTTTGTACTTAACTCGGACTTGCAGACGAAATGCTGTGCTTGCTCGAGCACGACAGGACTCCAGTGAAGCCTGCTGTCCACGGCTCTCCAGCTAGTCAGAATGTGAAGGTCTAGGAGTGTTTGCAGAAGCCTGGCTTTATGTGTACTGGAGATCAAAAACATGTCTCAGTGTCTTGGCTTCTGCATTTTTTGAGAAAATCATCTTCAACTATGGCATTCTGTCTATACGTGAATTCAGCCTGTGTATGTGTGTGTGTGTCTGTGTTGTGTGCGCGCCCGCCGCCTGTGTGTGTTCAGGAAGATGGTGTTGGGGAGGCTGTGGGTTCACCAAGCGTCTGTCAGTAGCATCTGTCACTCTGGGTCTGAGACATCCCTCTGTGCTTCCCTGGCTCTCCTTGCTGCTGGCATGTCGCATACCAATGTCATTAGGCACTGTCTGCCCTGGTCCTCCGGCAATCCAGCCAGTGCAGTTCCCGTCACAGCAAGCGCTTCCTCTGTCAGAGCAGACAAACTGACTGAAGCCACAGCCGGAAGCAGGCTGACCACAAGTGCTAAAGTTCTGGTTAGTTCTTTTCTAGGTAAAGTTGGAAAAGTCCCTGCAAAGGCAAACATTGAAGTTTGAGACACGGGGGCGGTACTGACCTCTTGAAATGTCCTTGACTGGAAAGAAGGAGGGTGTGTGTGTGTGTGTGTGAGAGAGAGAGAGAGAGAGAGACAGAGAGAGAGAGACAGAGAGAGACAGAGAGGAGGAGGAGAGGAAGTTGGATTGTATGATGCAAATGCTAATCATTCTGAGAAGAGGTTTTTTTTCTTTTCCCAGGTTCAACTGAAGAGGCTGTTCTAAGAAAGATGACTGAGGTAATCAATCACCTTCCTCAGAGAAAGTCCACTCAGGTAGAATTTTGTTTACCATGTAAACAAGGGAACATTTATTGCCAAATCCCTTGTTCCTTTATAGCCAGACTAGAGAATTTAGATTTCTCGGTGGGGGCATGAGGGGAAAAGAAATGGTCATGGGAGAGAAGATGGGTCCCGGAGGAAGAGACCCGTGGCTTCTCTACCCTTCATAGCCCCCTCTGAGGAGAATCAAAAAGCTCAAGACTGTCCCTTCAACTCAGACGGCAACTGTGTTTCTCCTTATATTACCAAGCAGGAGGACAAACCAGGTTGTCCCAGAAAGCAGGGGACAGGAATGACTAGAGAAGGAAGGGGGCAGGGGAGGACTGAAGATCATCCTTAACTTTCCAAAAGCAGGAATATAGGACACTTAATAAACTTCAAATTACCTGCCCCTTTGCTGGATAGGGAGGATTACTTTTACTGAAGAGGACTAAAATAATTCATTTTTAGAGCTCACTTTTTATAAGATCACAGCAAAAAAACAAACCCCAGAATCTGTTGCTTTGGGTGAAAATGGTGATAATGATCTCTATGCTCAGTGATTCTAGAATTGCTATTTATAGCAAATAGTACACATTAAAAACAACTACACTAAAAAATGGATTCCAGCTATGGACACGGCAAAGTGATCAGGGGTTGGGGAGAGGGAAGGATGAACAGGTGAAGCACAGAGGATTTTTAGAGCAGTTAAACTCTTCTGTTTGCTGCTGTAATGGTGGATACATGTCATTATACGTTTGTTAAAACCGACATAAGGTACAACACCAGGAATGAACCCTAATGTAAACTCTGATCTGTAATTAATAGTAATGTGTCATATTGGTTCATAAGTTGAAACAAATACACAACAGTAATAAAAAAAAAAAGTTAATGATAGGGGAAACTGTGTATGTGGGGGGGTGAGGTAGGGAGGGACCAGTATATGGGAACTCCGTGCTTTCTGCTGTTTTCATGTAAACCTAAAACTGCTATAAAAAATGAACTTCATTAAAAACAATGGCTCCCACACTTGGAATTTGTTGGCCAATCCCAAATTCAAGGATCCACTTCCCCCTGTTCCAAAGTACAGTGAACTCAAGCCACATACAGCATCCTTACATTTCACAGGTGCCTTTCCTACAATAGCCCTGTGACATTAGTTTGTCATCAGGAAGAGGGATGGCCTGAATCAGGAGCTAAGGACTTCAGGTCACCATGCCCCAATGCTACAGGACAGTGTGCCAGGGAAGGCGTCAGTTAACCAACCAGGGTCTCTGTTTCTGTTTTTTGAGAAAGAGATCACAGGGCTGCCCCCACGGAGCTATTGTAAGGGTGAAATGAGTGTGAGAAAGTGTCCCAGAAGCAAAGGAATCATAAATCAATGTCATCAGCCTAAGGTCACAAAGCTAGTCTGGAGTTGGCCCCGGAATCCAGATCCTGACTCCCTGTGCAGCGCTGGACTTCCGTGTCTGGTTAGCTCCTTCCTTTCTATGGGATTCTACGTTGGAGATACAGATTTCTCTGACCAGCGCAGCCACATGAAGGTCACCCACAGCGCTCCCAACTTTAGGTGTTGGGGGGGGTTCTGCTCTTGAGCTCTGAACGACATTCTCAGACCAGGCCCTGTTACATAATCGTCAGCTGGGCTGGAATGACCACTTACCCTTCCCAGACTCAGTTAATAGTTGTTCTTGGATGATACAGTGTAACAAAGACCGGCCCTTGCCAGTAGAGAGAACCGCACCCATTTCTGATGAAATCCCTAAGAAAAGCCAGCTGCAGAATCACTGTTTTCAGTCATTCTAAGCCCTCAGGTGAAGTGATTTCTGGGCCCCCTCGAGACTATGAAAGAGCGGTGCTTGCCAGGCAGAGTGGCGCCGCTGGGTCCTGGGCACCTGGGGCTGCCAGGCAGAGGAAGCCAGAGGTCTCGGAGGAGTAGGAAAGATGGAGCTGGCAGCCGCTGGCCAACAAGGCAGGGCTGGCCCAGTGGAGATTCCCAATAAAGAACAATTAGGCTAACTTGCCCTTCTTTCAAACTGGCTCATGACATTTTGCTTAGGCAACTTCCCCTGCATTTTCAGTTAGCTAGGAATCTACCCAGAGGTTATATATGGGATTTTAGCCATTTCCATTGGTTTTCCTCTGTTCTTTTCTGGATTTCATGACTTTTCAACTTTGATCTCTTATTACATTTATACAGTAATGGTTTTTGTTTTTTGCTAAACTTACTTAAACAGCTTTCCAAATTTCTTTGCTGTTGTTTCAGGAAAAAACACTTGGCATTTATCTGTGAACCTACAAACACACGCGCATCCGTAAGCCTCACTACTGAGCTGCTTCACCTACAACAGCGTTCCGTCGAACAGTGTATCCTTCTGTGGGTTTATAGGTTGGCAAACTCTTGACTGAAGTGGTTTTACTTAAGGTCAGCCCTGCCTAGATAGACTCAAAGAAGAGAGGAGAAAATCCTCTCTTACTGTTCATAGACTCCAGCAAGAGTTGAGGGGCAAGTCACCAGCACTGTCACTGCCGTGACAGTGACTTGGAAGAAAGCAGCATACAGCTTGAGTTCTTAAGGGTGAAAGAGATCATGAGCTGTCTGGAGATTCTCTCAATTCCTCAATCCTTTCCAGATCCCCCATTTTACTCACCTGCCCTGTGCACTCTGACCCTGAAGACTGACTAGCTTGTTCCCATAAGTCTCCTCTCTCCCTCCTGACACCTACATCCCTGCTCTGGACAAGGACCCTCTTTAGTAGTTCATGAACTCCCACCAGCACTTTGCAAGTTGCTTCATTGAACTGTAGCGCTAACGACGGCGTAAGAGACACTTTGGTTCAACTCTACTTTATAGGTGGTCACGCCAAGGCCCTGAAAAGCAGTGGGTTTGTGAAAGGAGAAATTGAAAGCCTCGTCCACCTGTGTAACTGCACGCACACAGGACTACACCTAAATACCAGTAGCTTTTCCTTCCCACGTTCCTTAGCAACACGCCAGCAGGCCTCATTATCAAGAGGTGTCTTCAAGACGCCTGAGTGTATGTACGGTTGGCCCTTGAACATCATGGGGCTTCAGAGGCACTGACTCCCGCACAGTTGAAAACCTGCACAGAGCTTGTGACTCCCCAAAAACTTAACAATAGTCTACTGCTGATGGAATCAATATCAATTAACATATTTTGTATGGGGGCACGTCTGCCTTCGGCTCAGGGCATGATCCTGGAGTCCTGGGATCGAACCCTGCATCGGGCTCCCTGCTCAGTGGGGAGCTTGCTTCTCCCTCTCCCACTCCCGCTGCTTGTGTTCCCTCTCTCACTGGCTGTCTCTCTCTGTCAAATAAATAAAATCTTTTAAAAAAACCAAACATATTTTGTATGTTGTATGCATTATAGGCCGTATTCTTATAATCAAGTAAGCTGTATCAGTTACAGTCGGTGTTCAGATTCAGGAGGAAACAAAGGAGTTTCGAGTGCAGTTAGGGTGTCTGGGACCACAGGCGGCAAGGAAGGCAGCCTGGTGGGGTCAGCACTGGGGCAAGGAGCAGAAGGCGGGTCCAGCGTGTGAAGGGGAGAAAAATACATTTTTGGAGTTACCATGTCTGCTGAGTTGGGGGAACTGTGTAAGCAAATATTTATGCACAGATACAGGCATGTACAGACCTCTTGGACTAAGTCACAGTGGGGAGACTAGCGCCGGCGGTGAACGCAGTCGTCGGCTGACTGATCGGACAGTTGCTATGTGCAACGCTCCACCTCTGCACGGGCTCACATACCGTCCCCTTGGGTGGACCTTGTTCCCTGGTCTCTAAGTTAGCACAGAAATTCCTCTCTGGCAGATTATGGCTCTGCTCCGCTCATTGTTACCAACAGTGCCTCACACCCCCTCTGTGGAGGTCAGAATGTGGAGAATCCAGAGGAGAGTGCAGACCTGGGGTCCCAATGCCAACTGCTTCCTAAGAAGGAGGAGGCACCTGCGAAGTGTGCAGCAGGACAGGGGGGGACTTCACAGCCTCTAGACTAGGGGGCAGAGCGTGTGATAAGCCTGGGCGGGGAGACATAAGCTCGGCAACTGCTCTGTGCAGCTGCCACTGACACGAACCCAAGCTCAAGTGCAGAGGGTGGGGCGAGAGCATGTCTGGCGGGCTGGGAGGCGCGGCCGATGCTGCTGACGCACTGTTTCCAGCCACCGAAAAGCAAGTGCCAATCCCTCTGCACGTCTCCCTTGCTCTGATATTCTCGAGCTTTGCCATAGTGCCAGCTAACTGCAGAAGGCGTGCTGGGAATCATACTGGAGTGCCTCGGAGGCCGATCGTCACGCACGGCTAAGGGCTCTTAGAGCCCAGGGGACATTGTAGTCTAGGCTTGTGGCCCCCCAGGTCAGGCTGGGAAGCTGATGAGACAGCACCACCAGTGCCGAAATCTCTGTCCCAGGAACTTATCAAGGCACTCCCTTCCTGCCAGCATCCTCACTGGAATTCCAGAATAAAAGTCTGGCCCCATTACTGTACATCTGCAGGGAAGCACAGGGTTTCCATGTCACTTTATCAGCAGCCAGGGCTGCCGCCCGGCCGGCCAGCCAGCCTGCCTGGCACGTGATGAAGCACAGACGAGGCGGATGGATGGGGGGAGGTGGGTGCACAGCCTGCTGGCCTCTCCTGTAATCTAAGTCCCGGCTGTTAGGGACTCGCAATTTCTCACCGCTGGAGCTGAGACCCTTCAGGATGTGAAGAGTCCATGTGGACGTTCCCTTCTCCGCTCACACTGCCACTGCGGGCACCCCTCCCCCGCAGACTTCCAGGGCCTTGCTTTTATCTGATTAGGAAACACCAGTCATTCCTGCTCTCCATTTCTGTCCTGAGCGATTCCCTTTGGTCCCTTTACCCAGTTCCTCCGGGCAGAAAGCTGCTGCCCTCACTTTGGAAAGTGCGTGTCTGCAGACTTCATAGCACCAGGCTCTCTCTCGGGTCAAGAAAGGTGCAAGACTTGGGTCAGTTCCCCTTTTAAAAGAAGGCAGTGACTTGTAGGTAATTCAGTTCCCATTTTTATCTTTTGCCCTTGTTAACACATTGCTTTCTGACTGTGCTTGCTTCCTGTGTCTTCTTATCGAATACAGATAAACACAAGTGCTGAGGCCAGATGCCCTATGGCTTTTGAATCTTCCTCAGAGATGTTTAGTAGTGCTTTATTTGCTAAGAGAATTCATTTGCTTGGAAAATTTACCCAAGAGGTATTTTCCAACCAAGAGGAGCTCTGCCTTACATGGCTTTTTTGATGCAAATTGACTAGGGCTTTCAGTAAAACATTTTCCAGGAATGCAGGCTCCTGGACGGCCCTCCTATGTGAAAAAAGGCACTATTTTGTAAGAGCGGTCCACTGGCTGCCATGAAACTACTTTTGATTTGGAAAATTGTTTCTTTGCTTTTATAACCCCAAGTGGATTAATACAAGATGGAACAAACTGGAAAATCTCTAGTGGAATAGTGTGTGAGCACGTGAGAGAGAGGGAGGGACGAAGCGGGGAGGGAGAGAAGTCAAGAGCCGTCTATTTTCACTGTGAGAAAAAGTCAGCACCAGGCTTAAAGGATGATGGATCAGACACTCTAATTATCAGGGAGTTCTAACTATTCAGATGAGTCACCCGGGTGTGGAAGCCCGCCCGTCTGTCTATGGTTCTGGTGAATCTTCCTTCCCCTTGAACTTAGACACCTCTCTCCCCTCAAATAATGGCCACCGAAGGAAGTATCATTCCCTGTTCCAGGCTCAGGGGAGGGTAATGACGTTTTTCTGATTTTACCAAGTCAGAATTCATGCATATTTCAGATACGCCCTTTGCAAGAGTTGGCTCTGCCTTCCCCGAACTCTAGAGTCATGTGTACCACCCCCTGTAGTATTCGACTCCAGGTGGTTGTCTAACCAGAGCAGTGCTGGCAGCAGCTCAGAGAATTAACCCCCATCGAATGCACAGAGCTTCCATCGCGGTGATTCGTGCGGTAGCCAGTCAGCATCACCCAGGAGGTCCTCTCCCTCACCCTCCTCCCCACCCCCCGTGGGGCTTTGCCGGGCCTTCTCTGTTGTGAAGGTGGCTACTTCTCCTCGGAGATGAGCCAGTCAAGGCAGGAAAACCAGACTCAACCTGACCAACAGTGGCACGTCCTTGACACGGAGGGTTGTGTGTGAACGCAGAGGGAACCACACCGTACGTGCACGTGTCGGGACAGCTCCAGCGTGGTTTCCGATTCAGCAGACCTGGATGTGAACCTCCTGGATGTGAACCTCAGCTCCAGCCCTTTCCAGCAGGCGGGCCCCGGAGAAGCTGCTCCACCTGGCTGGGCTTTAGGTTCCCATCTGTAAAATGGTAATAGTGCCACCCACAAATGCTGTTCTGGGGGTTAAATGGGACTGTGCGTGCCAAGCATTTATTTCAGCACATACTGATTAAACAGGACCTATGATTAGAGAGTTATTATCCAATCTGCCATTGTTACGGCAAAGCACAGCCCGGTCCGATCCTCCGGAAGCAGCAGCCTATCCCCCGACACTCAGGCTGTGCTGGGAGGACGTTCTCCCCAGCCAGCCCGGTAGTCAGTTAACCATGCCAGCCTACAAAAGAGAAGGGTCCAGAACAACTGCAGCTAGCAGGAAATATGGAAATATGGACGAACAAGATTCCATCCGACCACTCTGCCGTTCACTCAAAAACATGCCTCTGAAAATACAACTTTTTTTTCAAGGTAGAATTCCAAGATACCGAAGGGAAATCTATATTTCATTAACGAAATAGATGCTATATATTTAAATTACAGTTTGGTCTGCTTTACTAACCTTCCTTCTTCATGTTTCTGGAGTTTCTGTCTTTCAAGAATAACTTAGTCTGCTTAACAAATTAAGCACTGGCTTTTCTCTTGAGCTTGACTGTCACAGAAAATTGGGCTGCTGAATCTTCGCTGGGAACCCTATATTTGATCTTTTATCTACAACATGCCCACTGTGCAGTATTTAAATTCCTTCAGGCAAAGATACAACTAATTTACCACTTATCCAGGTTAAATATATCTGATTGTATGGCCTATCAAATCGTCGCCTATGCACTAACACATTCTCATTTCAGTCAGCAATAAAGTCAAAGAATGTTAAATTATTTAAAAAGAGCATGTGGTATGTCAATTATCGTGAAAATTTAAACGCATTTCAGGGCTAATAAAACTTTGCTTATCATAAAGGCTACCACTGAAACTCTACGTGGTAGCCCCAAAAATCCAGTTGCTATGGGGAGAGGAAGCTCAGGGGTTTTTCTCCTGCCCTGAGCTGCCGGGGTAAGTGAGATCACTCTGTAGTCACAGTTCTCTGTAAGTACAGCCCTGTCTGGGGCCTGAGTCAACGAAGCCGAGACCGCATCTCCCGTCTGAGCGGCGCTGTCCATTCTGTATAGGGGTGCAGGGGAGGCCGAGCTTCCCCCCAGCAGGGCCAGCAACAGCACCTGCCTCGGTCATGTGTGCGGAACCCAGGACAATCCAGACAGCATCTAACACACAGAACCCAGGGGACACTCCCCAAGTCACCCCAACTCCTGGTCGTGGGTAGTGACTGTGAGTGGAGGACACCGCTGAATGCATGGATACGAGTGCCAAGCACCGAGGCTGGTTCCACGGAGAAAGAGTGAGAATGTTGCGTTTGTCCTGCTCCAACATGTGAGAGCACTTAAAACGTTTAAATTTAAGAGTGAGGAAGAAGCAGGAATTTTCCATGGGAGGAACTTCTTGGAGTCAAGATGCCCATTCTGACTTTTCTTAGCAACAGTGTGCCAACAGCCAAGACATCTTACGCAGTGGTGCAGTGTAGGACACGATGCTCGCGTCAGCTGAGCCAGCACTGCGCTCTGCTTCCCTGCCGACTGCTCTGTAGGTTCATCTGGCCCTGCTGGCATCCACTCCCTGCCTCCTCGAGTGCCTCCCACCCCCACCCCGGTCCCCCACATTTACCTCACTCCCATCACCCAATGGACATGGGAAGTGGGGTTAACCCCCATTTACAGCAGATCAGGTCAGGGAAGGGCCATGACTTCCTGGGGCTATGTGGCTCGGAAGGAGCAGGGCCGAAACTCACATCTGGGATTCTGTGCCTTCATATCCAATGCTTAGGGAGCAAGGACTTCATGGTAGGCATGAGCCCGGCCTTGGCTTGGCCGGGAATATTCCCATCTCTAATGAAAGGAGAAAGGGCATGACCAGAAGGACAGAGAAGAGAATAAACAGTCCTCTTTTATGTTTAGATGAAAATTGGATGCTGGGTGAGCATCCGGCTGCTAAGTTCTCTACTACTGTCTCTGGCAAGAAACGCACTGTCTCCATGGTCTTTTTTGAGATGAAAATCTGTTTCTCATCCCTGACACCACGGTCTGCAGGGAGGCGTCTTCGCTTCCTCCTCTATCTCCAAGTGCCCACCTGGGCTGCTTCGGTTTGGTTCTTTCGGGCTGTCTGTGGGCAGTTGTTCCTTCACAGTTCTGAATGAGTCTCCAGGATCTTCATTCATGAGCTGAGGGAGAGCTTACAACCCCCAGGCTCTGGCCACTAGGCAAGAGGTGGTTTTCCTGAGAAACCCAAGTCCCTAAAGAGCCCGTCTCGATGATTTCTTTTGGGACATGAAGTGAGCAAGAGGGTAGGCGAGCACCTAGCTGACTTTTCCTTCTCTCTCTGACATTGTCAGCTGCCCCTCTCTGCTTGATCCTGGAGTAACAGAGTTGGCTTCTCAAAGAGATCACCTGGCCTTTCATTCCAGAAGCGGGAGGGCAGGAGGCCTGCCTCCTCAGGAGGAATGTTGAGAGGAACTCCTCTCTTGGCCGTGGCTGCCTCCACAGGGTATGGCGCAAAGGGTCTGCCACATGGGCATGTGGCCTGCTCCCCCGCAGCTCTGAGCTCCCCTGGGCTTCCGGCCGAACACCCCCAGTCCTACTGTCCTGTGGCCAGTGCTCCCCGGGGAGTCGTCTGCAGGGATTCATGTGACCTCAGTACTAGACACCACTGAAAATGGTGTTGGCAAAAGGCACAGCCTTTCGGCCGGTGGATCTAACACTTCCTGAGCCCTCACTAAGGGCACAAAACATCTGGTTCCTCAGCAACTTTGACACTCGGAGTTAAGAACTTTTTGATGCTACATCTTTTTAGGCCTTTTGTCAAGAAGTTCTTGTACAATTTAAGAATGATGTGGATGAGGAAAGCACACTGAATGCTGGGTGTTTCAAAGCGTCGCCAGGCAATGGGCTCTGAGCAGGCTTGGTGGGAGGCTGGGGGGTGACTTCGGGCCCTTAATCCTCACCAGGTGACTGCTCACAAGGCTCCTTTAAGTCTTCACGATTGAGACAGAAACCTTAAAGTGTGCCAGAGTTTTCCGTGACAGTAAAGTAAGGTGATTAACAGAAAGCTTTAAAACTGGCCCCCGAAGATTTAAAGATAGGGCACAAATACTTTCGAGAGACGCAAACAAAGTGAAGAAGAAAAAGAAAGTGTGACAAGGGTGAAAACTAGAGGTCAGCTCCTCCACCCATTACAGGACTTCATGCAAACGAGGGCATCTGTATGTGTATGCAGACACCTCTGTCCCATGAATGCTGACCAAGCGTCTTCATCTGGCAATATCAACAACTGGACGAAAAGAAGGGATGGGGGAACTTTTCAGTTCACGTGTCCTGACCCTGGAGACCTAACCAAAAATCTGCCCTGGCAACCAACAGAATTTCTCATTAACAGATCCTGCTCCCACCTGGCCCAGTGCCACCAACTGCCTCCTCGTCCGATCCGTCGCTGGGGCTGTGGTGCAGTCCCCGTCATTAGCCCTGGGCTGGCACCCTGGTGCGCGCCTTCTGAGCTCTTCCTGGGCAAGCTACTTAGCCCTGAGCCTGGCTCTCATCTGTAAGACAGCACACCCAGAAGCCGCATTCTGGAACTCCTTTTTCCCCTCTGTTAATTTTTTTCTCTTCTTCTTCTGCTAATCTATGACCCTGTCTCTCTTTCAAAGCCCCTTTAAAAGTCATCTCTCGGAATCCATTTCTCTCTCCCCTCAAAGTTCTCTCTGAATGGCCCCCACGGAGGGTAACTTTAATCACAAGCGCAGAACTAGCAGTGAAAGAGCTTTGCAGGCCCTGGAGCGCTAAACCCTTACAGATTCTTGGCAACCCTCTCGTCAGCACTCACATCACCAGTTCAGGGTCACTTTTCAATCAGCGTGGTGTTGTCTCTTCTGTTGGGTGCCTACTGCTCCAAGCGTGACCCACCAACCAGTGGCTTCGGCATCCCCCCACCCTTGCTGAAACTGCACCGTCTCAAGTCCTGATGATGCCTGCTGGATTCGAAGCCAAACTCTCACATCTCCAGGTGATTTCTATGCACATTAAATCTGAGAAGCAAGGAATTCGACGTGAAGCACCTCAAGGGTACAGATGGCACAGAATCACCAGAAAGCCCTCCAGAGCCTGCAGAGGCCTCCCAGCTGGTGTTATATGGTGGGGGTGGGCGCGGGCTCAAGAATAACACCACATGACTGCTGGCCTGCCAGCAATAAAACTGAAGCCTGCCTGCGTCTGCTGCATGAGTGATGCTATTTACGGGAACAGACGTCACCTGAGATTTCTTCATATTAAAAGCTTTAAGATCACATCTGCATAAAAAACACAGAAGGGTTCATTTAGGATAACTCATTATCAGGCTGAGTGCTTAAGTCCTTGGCAACTGGAAGGAGAGTCAGTGAATTGTGTCGTCTTTCTTAAGAGCGACTGGCTCCCTCTCCCCAAAGTGAGCTCGTGTAAATCACAGAGGCTCCCTAGACTTCACAGTTCATGCCTCCTCACTTTACCAATGCCCCTGAACATTTTAATGAAGTTCAGAAACCACAGGTATGAAAGGACAGCTGGCCTGGGACTCCCACGGCACATGTTCGGTGCCTCCGCGAAGTCCTGACCGAGGAGAGTGCTCTGGAAAGCTGTGGCAGCTCCCCCTCTTCCCAGGACACGGCAGTCACGCTCCCCATCAGCAAGAAGATTAATTTGGGACTCCAATTCCTCCATCATACGGTCCCTTCCTAACGATCAGCAAAGCATCTCCCAGAAAGGCGAGGCCGAGGCCTAACAAACGAGCAAATAAACCAGGCTGAATGAATTCCATCAACGATCACTGCTTAAAGTTATCTCTTAGGGACCAGGTCTTATTTAAAGAGAAAAAAGAAAAGGATCCATTATGAAGAAAAGAGGCTGAGTGCGTAGAGATGGGAAACCGGATCGTGGCACTAGATCTCGGGTAAAAGCCCAGCCCCAGGGAGGATGCAGGGTACCAATCTCTTGGAGCCTCACTATCTCCTCCGTTAACATGGGGTTAATACCACCTGTCTGCTGCTTCTACCGGTCACTTGAGAGGACACACGAAGTTAATGAGCAGTCTAATACCTCACCGAGACTAAGAGCTCCGCAACCCAGGACACGTTAGACCTTCTCTTTCTGCCGTGTGACCGGCTCGCTGGCTCGCCGCCCTCACGAGCTTCCCGCTCACCTTGATCATTTCCGCCACGTAGCTCTCAGGCCCCGTGTACTCTGTGGAGTCCTTCACCTTCACCAGCACGATGAAGCACAGGTAATGCCACATGTTGTGTTCCTCCTTGATGTGCTCTTCAAAGGTGACGGTCTTGTTGTCGAACTTGTCTCTCTCCAAGCCTGCGGACAAACAGAAAGCCCCGGCCCCAAGTGAGCAGCCCCGGAGCGGAAAACTGCGAGAGGACCGTCCGCGGGGGCTGCGGGTCTAGCTCCCATCTTTGTGTAGAGGACGATGCTGTGGCCTCCACCACGCACGGCCTCTTACATCAGCGCAGGGAAACCCGGGGTGCGGGGCAGAGGGACTGGGCCTGAATCCCACCTCTGCCCCCTTCCAGTCACTGTTTAGTCTCCATGTGCCTTAGTGGCCTTGTCAGGGAATGGGGGGGGGGCTTTAAACACATTTGGAACTTCAGCTGGTACGTTTGTAGTTTGCAGAGGTCTGGGTGAGCCACGGTGAAACTAGTTTCTGTGGATTCTTGGATGGAGCAAGGAAATATATGACGTATAATAGGAGCTAGATTTCTCACTGTCAAAGGAGGGAGCACAAATACGGAAAGGGAGAAGGAGAAACCCTGTAATCGTGAACTGGAATGAGAGGCATGGGTATGAACTCATCCTTTTCCATATGTTTATAAAAATCGATACAGAAGTGTGTGGCACGTGTATGCTCACACAGACACGCACACACGTGCATGTACACGTCTACTCTGCGCCCTAATAAGCCGCAGGGGCACAGCAGCTGGAACGCACACACCCAGTCCCCAGATCTTAGCTTCTAAACACCCTTCTCCCCTAGAAAGAACCAGGGCTTTTTGGAAAAATGGGCAATGCCAGGGCTGGGCCAGGGAGGTACAAGTGAAGCTTGAACCTGGACTATCTCAAGACCCTAAGAAAGTAAGGAAGTACATAAAAAATTACAGTGATATGATAAAACAGAGAAACCGCTTGAAGGGCAGGACACAGCTGGGGCAATCTGAGCATTGAAACAAATGACATTAAAGGATCATAATCCACTGGATTAAATAAAAATACAGGAATCCATGTTGTCACAAGTAACAAAAGTATTAATACATAGAGAGTATACATACCTACATGAAAAGAGAAAGTTCTTTCTTAAAAGCCAATTAACAAATGTAGAAATAAGAAAATAAGAAAATCATCACTGGACAACTAACATAATAAAAGAGTCGGGCAGGAATCATCCTTGGACATTAAAGCTAGTGGATTAACGTTTAATTTGAGGAATAATGGGATATTTACATGGTCTCAAAATAGCTCCTCATAAAACGTTTCCTAACTACAAAGAGAAAAATAAAACCTAAACTTTAGTGGAGAACCCTGACGATTAACACCTTAACCAAGTGACTGGAGTTAATATCACCGGTTAGAAGAAGAACAGGCATCACATGCCTCCTGAAACGATGCAATGAGGGGAATAAACCACATTTCTCTGGTGTTCCTACAAAAAATGCATAACCCCAATTCTGCCATGAGAAAATGTTAGAGAAACCCAACCCAAGGGACAGGCTACACAGTAACTGACCAAAGTCTTTAAAATGTCAACGGAGGCTAAAGAGCCATGACAACGGAATGCAACATGACGTGGGCTTCCACTGGCTATAAAGGGCGTTACTGGGCTAAAGGGTGAAATAGGAATAGGGTCTGCAGACTGAGCAACAGCACGGTATCTTTGCTAACTTCCTCATCTTGGTAACTACACTGCGTATTTATGACAGAAGGTTCTTGCTGAGGAGATATATACTGAAATATGTAGGGATCAAGGGGCATCATGCCAGTGGATCTCAGACTATTAGAAACCCTGTGTGTATGAGCAAGCAAATGAAGTAAGATATCAGTACGTGGGGACTCTGGATGAAAAGTAGATAGAAATACTTTGTATTGTTCTTATCACTTTTCTGTAATTCTGGCATTATTTCAAAACAAAAAGCTTGAAGTGGTTTTAAGGGGGCAAAAAGCAAAGATTTAAGTGTTTAAATGGAAAATGCTCATTTTTTGAGTAGATGTACCAGTATGAAACTTATATATTCAGAGTAACTGTGTTATGAATAATCGTGAAATGACCACTCAGCTGCCAGATTCCTACGTGATTAGTTTACATTTCCGTGCACCTCCCTCTGGCTCTACTGACAATGGTTTCTTGGGCACCCCATACGCCCGTCTTCTGTAGCAGCTTACTACTTATCACTGAGCACCTACAATGTGCAGGTTCTGTGCTAGGAGTGTTACACGGACTAGCTCTCTCAGCCCCACAATAACGCAGAGAAGTACATATTACTGTACCCATTTTACAGATGGAGAATGAAAGCACAGACAGTGAAGCAACTATGACAAGATTATGAGACTAGTAAGTAGCAGAAACTTAATCAGAGCCTAGGTCTGACTCCTGAGCTCAGGCTCTGGACACCTTCACCATACCCTCTGAGAGGAATAGTCTTTCATTTAATGCCCGATACCATCTGCAATGGACACATCCACAGGCTGGCACTGGATGAAAGATCTCCAGTCTAGTTATTAGGAGGGGACCAAGAGATGCTCGGCAGCCCCCCAAAAACAAAAAGATCCCAAGACACATTCATTTCGAATCACGTGCGATCACGTGTCTGCCACTGGAACTTTCATTCCTGCGGGCACGCTGGTGCTGGGAACTGCTGACCGGGTCCCGCGGCTGCAAAAAGCCTCCAGCAGAAGGGAGGCAGAGGAGAGGTGCCCCCAACGCCAGGGGCAGAGACGCTTGAGGGGGCAGTGGCGCCTTGCCACAGAAAGCCTGCATGCAGCCCATCCGGTCCATGGGGCCTGAGCTCGCCCGCGAAAGCCAGACAGCCACACTCACCACAGATAAAGCACGTGGTCTTTAAGATCTCCTCCTTCTTCTGCTTCTCGCTCCTCAGGTCAGCAAAGGTGTCAATGATGACCCCGAAAATCAGATTAAGGACGATGATGATGACCATGAAGAAGAACAAGAGGTCATAGATCACTCTAGCAGCAAAGAGGGGCTCCTAGAAAAGAGGTGTCCCCATCAGTGAGGTTACCCCACCGCCTTTGGTCTGCAGAGCTCAGGGCAGAAGGAAGAAGATTTGGGGGCCCAACCTTCATGGCTCACCCTCACCCCATGGGTCTGCTCTGTCGCAAGTTAAACTGGGCATCAAACTTGGAAAGTCACAACTGTGTCTCTTTTCACACCCTTTGTCCAAAGGGTGGGTTCTGCCACTGTTGTGTGGTGCGTGCACGAGAGCAGCTCCCTGGGCTCTAAGGTGTCTAGGACACGTGTTCAGGCAGGCCAGACCCCACCTGGAGAGCAGCGCCCTTCCACAGGCCGGGGGTCCCTGCCCCGCGCCAGGGCGGTCGGCGGGCAGGAAGGAAGCGTCCGCCGGCTCTGCACGGCCACCACGCACCTCACCAGCTCTGCTCTGTCTTCGGCTTCCGTGAGCTCCGCCTTGTGCTCTCGCCCCCCGCCCCCGCCGCTCTCCCTTCCCCTCGGGATCCAACTACCTCTTTGGATGGCTTCCTGAGCACGTCTCCTACTCCGCCCCCGCTCCTCAGCCCGTGACTCAGCACCGTGACGATGCACATGAGCAGCGTCTCACACGTGTGCTCTTTGTCTTGCTCCGTCTCCTCCGCAAGGACCAGCTCTACAAACACAGATTTACAACGTGTGGGGAAGGAGAGACCGTGACTTTGAGCCGGTGTTCCCTGAATGCCAGCTCACCCACTACGCACAGGAACAAGAAAGAAAAACTAAAGAATCAAGTGTCAAACGCTTTCTTTCACAAAGCTGACGTTACCCGGGGCAATTCTGTTCTCATCACCAACCCTTGCTAGTTTCTCAAGCCAAGTCAGAATTGCCTTTCCCTGTATTAAATCCAAAATATTCCCCATCCTTTTCAGATGTAAACTCCAGTCCCAGCTCTGAACAGGCATTTGACCTTAGATACGTTACTTAGATTCTGGGTCACAAACATCTCGTCTCTCAGCTGAGGGTAATCCCAGAGGACCCAGGCTCCTCACAGGCTAAATCCACCCATGTTTTACAGCAGGTCCCCTGGATAAATAGCTTTATATTGGACATGGCCCATTCTTAATCATTTTTGGAGGAAGAACCATGTCTTGCTGTCTATCTTGTTCTTTTCAGTAGTTGCAGGGAGAATGGTCTTGCTCAAACAGATCTCATCATATCACTCCCCCCACCCTTCAACTTCTATTCATTCTTTCGGTGAAGTTTAACCTCCTCAGCCTAACATGTAAGACCCTTCGTGATCTGGCCTTTTGTTGACCTCCCTGGCTTCATTTCTTGCTACTACTCTTCCTCATGATCGTTACCTCCTTCAACACACTATATTCTACTTCCAAGCCTTTGGACACCCTATGCCCTCTAAGTGGAACATCTAACCCTCCTCCACTGTCCAAGATTCTACTGTTTTAGTTTAACAATCACCTCCTTGGTTATACCTTTACTCTAGTATTAGGCCAGGTGCCTATCTTCTGTATTCCCTCATTTCTAGCATTTAACATACTGTCTAGTAATCACCTAGGTGCCTGCCCACCTGTCCCCTCCACCATACTACTGTATCTTAGAATACAACAGCGTCCCTGGCAAATAGGGGGCACCCAGTAAATGGTGGCTGAATCAACCAAGCAGGTATTTTCTTCCCATGTAGCCTTCTTTCCCTCCACTCTCCCAGCCTTTCCCCTTTGCTACTGGCCTTACTTCCAAACAGTAAATCTGCTTCCATCTGCTTCCAATGTTATGTGCACCATCTAAGCTTCCAGAGGAGCCTAATTACCATGGCGCTTCAGCCTACAAGGTCCTACCTTCTTTGGGTGCAGGAGAGGAGCAGTTCTCCCCAGTCTCCACCCTACACACGTCAGAGTATAGGAACTCGCTTGCCAAACTCTCGCCGGCTTCTGGGAAAGAGAGGAAATTTTATGATGAACAATCTGGCAGCATATGGTTAAAATGTTTGAAGTCCCCAATTCACGGCTGATTAAACAATTCTTTACATAAATAACACCCTACATTCCTGCATATAAATTCAAGGCAGAGATGCAATTTACACTTTCATTTGGTGATCTGGATGGGAAAGAAGCCAGAAATGTCAATTCCTGTAGGCTTACTAGAAATATCGCACTTAAATAGCACCTCTCCAACTTTAAAGACACACAGCTGAAACCCTTTGACAAATACTACTGTATGTACAGACTCCAGCAAGATTTACACCAAGTCTGCACAAAAAGCATCAGCAAGCAGGAGCAGAAATCCAAGGTCCGGACCAGTTTAGTTCGGAAACCTAAGACGGTTGGCAGCACATTTCACTTAGTGTCAACCTGGAGGCTCGAGTTACATGCCAAGAATGCAGCATTTGGGAGAACAAGGCTGCCTGGCTTAGCCAGTGATAATAATTCTAGTTTGTTCCTTGGGCTCAGGGCCTCTGGCTACCTGATAAAAAAACAAACTGGTAACATTTCACTTAATGGTGTTAAAATATTTTAATTGAGACAAGGAACACTTGGGTATCACTCAAGTATATGATCATTTTATTTCATTCTCAAAAGTGGAACTGTCTTCTGTTCTTGCTCTATATAAAAATAATGTAAGCTCACTGTCAAACTTGCATATAGTAAAAAAAAAAAAAGAAAAAAAAAGCCCCAGAGACAGCCACTGCTGGGCAGGGGGTGGCGGTTAATATTCTTCCATGTTTTAAAAGACATATATGAGCTTTTTCATTTNGCCAATCTCTTGGAGCCTCACTATCTCCTCCGTTAACATGGGGTTAATACCACCTGTCTGCTGCTTCTACCGGTCACTTGAGAGGACACACGAAGTTAATGAGCAGTCTAATACCTCACCGAGACTAAGAGCTCCGCAACCCAGGACACGTTAGACCTTCTCTTTCTGCCGTGTGACCGGCTCGCTGGCTCGCCGCCCTCACGAGCTTCCCGCTCACCTTGATCATTTCCGCCACGTAGCTCTCAGGCCCCGTGTACTCTGTGGAGTCCTTCACCTTCACCAGCACGATGAAGCACAGGTAATGCCACATGTTGTGTTCCTCCTTGATGTGCTCTTCAAAGGTGACGGTCTTGTTGTCGAACTTGTCTCTCTCCAAGCCTGCGGACAAACAGAAAGCCCCGGCCCCAAGTGAGCAGCCCCGGAGCGGAAAACTGCGAGAGGACCGTCCGCGGGGGCTGCGGGTCTAGCTCCCATCTTTGTGCAGAGGACGATGCTGTGGCCTCCACCACGCACGGCCTCTTACATCAGCGCAGGGAAACCCGGGGTGCGGGGCAGAGGGACTGGGCCTGAATCCCACCTCTGCCCCCTTCCAGTCACTGTTTAGTCTCCATGTGCCTTAGTGGCCTTGTCAGGGAATGGGGGGGGGGCTTTAAACACATTTGGAACTTCAGCCGGTACGTTTGTAGTTTGCAGAGGTCTGGGTGAGCCACGGTGAAACTAGTTTCTGTGGATTCTTGGATGGAGCAAGGAAATATATGACGTATAATAGGAGCTAGATTTCTCACTGTCAAAGGAGGGAGCACAAATACGGAAAGGGAGAAGGAGAAACCCTGTAATCGTGAACTGGAATGAGAGGCATGGGTATGAACTCATCCTTTTCCATATGTTTATAAAAATCGATACAGAAGTGTGTGGCACGTGTATGCTCACACAGACACGCACACACGTGCATGTACACGTCTACTCTGCGCCCTAATAAGCCGCAGGGGCACAGCAGCTGGAACGCACACACCCAGTCCCCAGATCTTAGCTTCTAAACACCCTTCTCCCCTAGAAAGAACCAGGGCTTTTTGGAAAAATGGGCAATGCCAGGGCTGGGCCAGGGAGGTACAAGTGAAGCTTGAACCTGGACTATCTCAAGACCCTAAGAAAGTAAGGAAGTACATAAAAAATTACAGTGATATGATAAAACAGAGAAACCGCTTGAAGGGCAGGACACAGCTGGGGCAATCTGAGCATTGAAACAAATGACATTAAAGGATCATAATCCACTGGATTAAATAAAAATACAGGAATCCATGTTGTCACAAGTAACAAAAGTATTAATACATAGAGAGTATACATACCTACATGAAAAGAGAAAGTTCTTTCTTAAAAGCCAATTAACAAATGTAGAAATAAGAAAATAAGAAAATCATCACTGGACAACTAACATAATAAAAGAGTCGGGCAGGAATCATCCTTGGACATTAAAGCTAGTGGATTAACGTTTAATTTGAGGAATAATGGGATATTTACATGGTCTCAAAATAGCTCCTCATAAAACGTTTCCTAACTACAAAGAGAAAAATAAAACCTAACCTTTAGTGGAGAACCCTGACGATTAACACCTTAACCAAGTGACTGGAGTTAGTATCACCGGTTAGAAGAAGAACAGGCATCACATGCCTCCTGAAACGATGCAATGAGGGGAATAAACCACATTTCTCTGGTGTTCCTACAAAAAATGCATAACCCCAATTCTGCCATGAGAAAATGTTAGAGAAACCCAACCCAAGGGACAGGCTACACAGTAACTGACCAAAGTCTTTAAAATGTCAACGGAGGCTAAAGAGCCATGACAACGGAATGCAACATGACGTGGGCTTCCACTGGCTATAAAGGGCGTTACTGGGCTAAAGGGTGAAATAGGAATAGGGTCTGCAGACTGAGCAACAGCACGGTATCTTTGCTAACTTCCTCATCTTGGTAACTACACTGCGTATTTATGACAGAAGGTTCTTGCTGAGGAGATATATACTGAAATATGTAGGGATCAAGGGGCATCATGCCAGTGGATCTCAGACTATTAGAAACCCTGTGTGTATGAGCAAGCAAATGAAGTAAGATATCAGTACGTGGGGACTCTGGATGAAAAGTAGATAGAAATACTTTGTATTGTTCTTATCACTTTTCTGTAATTCTGGCATTATTTCAAAACAAAAAGCTTGAAGTGGTTTTAAGGGGGCAAAAAGCAAAGATTTAAGTGTTTAAATGGAAAATGCTCATTTTTTGAGTAGATGTACCAGTATGAAACTTATATATTCAGAGTAACTGTGTTATGAATAATCGTGAAATGACCACTCAGCTGCCAGATTCCTACGTGATTAGTTTACATTTCCGTGCACCTCCCTCTGGCTCTACTGACAATGGTTTCTTGGGCACCCCATACGCCCGTCTTCTGTAGCAGTTTACTACTTATCACTGAGCACCTACAATGTGCAGGTTCTGTGCTAGGAGTGTTACACGGACTAGCTCTCTCAGCCCCACAATAACGCAGAGAAGTACATATTACTGTACCCATTTTACAGATGGAGAATGAAAGCACAGACAGTGAAGCAACTATGACAAGATTATGAGACTAGTAAGTAGCAGAAACTTAATCAGAGCCTAGGTCTGACTCCTGAGCTCAGGCTCTGGACACCTTCACCATACCCTCTGAGAGGAATAGTCTTTCATTTAATGCCCGATACCATCTGCAATGGACACATCCACAGGCTGGCACTGGATGAAAGATCTCCAGTCTAGTTATTAGGAGGGGACCAAGAGATGCTCGGCAGCCCCCCAAAAACAAAAAGATCCCAAGACACATTCATTTCGAATCACGTGCGATCACGTGTCTGCCACTGGAACTTTCATTCCTGCGGGCACGCTGGTGCTGGGAACTGCTGACCGGGTCCCGCGGCTGCAAAAAGCCTCCAGCAGAAGGGAGGCAGAGGAGAGGTGCCCCCAACGCCAGGGGCAGAGACGCTTGAGGGGGCAGTGGCGCCTTGCCACAGAAAGCCTGCATGCAGCCCATCCGGTCCATGGGGCCTGAGCTCGCCCGCGAAAGCCAGACAGCCACACTCACCACAGATAAAGCACGTGGTCTTTAAGATCTCCTCCTTCTTCTGCTTCTCGCTCCTCAGGTCAGCAAAGGTGTCAATGATGACCCCGAAAATCAGATTAAGGACGATGATGATGACCATGAAGAAGAACAAGAGGTCATAGATCACTCTAGCAGCAAAGAGGGGCTCCTAGAAAAGAGGTGTCCCCATCAGTGAGGTTACCCCACCGCCTTTGGTCTGCAGAGCTCAGGGCAGAAGGAAGAAGATTTGGGGGCCCAACCTTCATGGCTCACCCTCACCCCATGGGTCTGCTCTGTCGCAAGTTAAACTGGGCATCAAACTTGGAAAGTCACAACTGTGTCTCTTTTCACACCCTTTGTCCAAAGGGTGGGTTCTGCCACTGTTGTGTGGTGCGTGCACGAGAGCAGCTCCCTGGGCTCTAAGGTGTCTAGGACACGTGTTCAGGCAGGCCAGACCCCACCTGGAGAGCAGCGCCCTTCCACAGGCCGGGGGTCCCTGCCCCGCGCCAGGGCGGTCGGCGGGCAGGAAGGAAGCGTCCGCCGGCTCTGCACGGCCACCACGCACCTCACCAGCTCTGCTTTGTCTTCGGCTTCCGTGAGCTCCGCCTTGTGCTCTCGCCCCCCGCCCCCGCCGCTCTCCCTTCCCCTCGGGATCCAACTACCTCTTTGGATGGCTTCCTGAGCACGTCTCCTACTCCGCCCCCGCTCCTCAGCCCGTGACTCAGCACCGTGACGATGCACATGAGCAGCGTCTCACACGTGTGCTCTTTGTCTTGCTCCGTCTCCTCCGCAAGGACCAGCTCTACAAACACAGATTTACAACGTGTGGGGAAGGAGAGACCGTGACTTTGAGCCGGTGTTCCCTGAATGCCAGCTCACCCACTACGCACAGGAACAAGAAAGAAAAACTAAAGAATCAAGTGTCAAACGCTTTCTTTCACAAAGCTGACGTTACCCGGGGCAATTCTGTTCTCATCACCAACCCTTGCTAGTTTCTCAAGCCAAGTCAGAATTGCCTTTCCCTGTATTAAATCCAAAATATTCCCCATCCTTTTCAGATGTAAACTCCAGTCCCAGCTCTGAATAGGCATTTGACCTTAGATACGTTACTTAGATTCTGGGTCACAAACATCTCGTCTCTCAGCTGAGGGTAATCCCAGAGGACCCAGGCTCCTCACAGGCTAAATCCACCCATGTTTTACAGCAGGTCCCCTGGATAAATAGCTTTATATTGGACATGGCCCATTCTTAATCATTTTTGGAGGAAGAACCATGTCTTGCTGTCTATCTTGTTCTTTTCAGTAGTTGCAGGGAGAATGGTCTTGCTCAAACAGATCTCATCATATCACTCCCCCCACCCTTCAACTTCTATTCATTCTTTCGGTGAAGTTTAACCTCCTCAGCCTAACATGTAAGACCCTTCGTGATCTGGCCTTTTGTTGACCTCCCTGGCTTCATTTCTTGCTACTACTCTTCCTCATGATCGTTACCTCCTTCAACACACTATATTCTACTTCCAAGCCTTTGGACACCCTATGCCCTCTAAGTGGAACATCTAACCCTCCTCCACTGTCCAAGATTCTACTGTTTTAGTTTAACAATCACCTCCTTGGTTATACCTTTACTCTAGTATTAGGCCAGGTGCCTATCTTCTGTATTCCCTCATTTCTAGCATTTAACATACTGTCTAGTAATCACCTAGGTGCCTGCCCACCTGTCCCCTCCACCATACTACTGTATCTTAGAATACAACAGCGTCCCTGGCAAATAGGGGGCACCCAGTAAATGGTGGCTGAATCAACCAAGCAGGTATTTTCTTCCCATGTAGCCTTCTTTCCCTCCACTCTCCCAGCCTTTCCCCTTTGCTACTGGCCTTACTTCCAAACAGTAAATCTGCTTCCATCTGCTTCCAATGTTATGTGCACCATCTAAGCTTCCAGAGGAGCCTAATTACCATGGCGCTTCAGCCTACAAGGTCCTACCTTCTTTGGGTGCAGGAGAGGAGCAGTTCTCCCCAGTCTCCACCCTACACACGTCAGAGTATAGGAACTCGCTTGCCAAACTCTCGCCGGCTTCTGGGAAAGAGAGGAAATTTTATGATGAACAATCTGGCAGCATATGGTTAAAATGTTTGAAGTCCCCAATTCACGGCTGATTAAACAATTCTTTACATAAATAACACCCTACATTCCTGCATATAAATTCAAGGCAGAGATGCAATTTACACTTTCATTTGGTGATCTGGATGGGAAAGAAGCCAGAAATGTCAATTCCTGTAGGCTTACTAGAAATATCGCACTTAAATAGCACCTCTCCAACTTTAAAGACACACAGCTGAAACCCTTTGACAAATACTACTGTATGTACAGACTCCAGCAAGATTTACACCAAGTCTGCACAAAAAGCATCAGCAAGCAGGAGCAGAAATCCAAGGTCCGGACCAGTTTAGTTCGGAAACCTAAGACGGTTGGCAGCACATTTCACTTAGTGTCAACCTGGAGGCTCGAGTTACATGCCAAGAATGCAGCATTTGGGAGAACAAGGCTGCCTGGCTTAGCCAGTGATAATAATTCTAGTTTGTTCCTTGGGCTCAGGGCCTCTGGCTACCTGATAAAAAAACAAACTGGTAACATTTCACTTAATGGTGTTAAAATATTTTAATTGAGACAAGGAACACTTGGGTATCACTCAAGTATATGATCATTTTATTTCATTCTCAAAAGTGGAACTGTCTTCTGTTCTTGCTCTATATAAAAATAATGTAAGCTCACTGTCAAACTTGCATATAGTAAAAAAAAAAAAAGAAAAAAAAAAGCCCCAGAGACAGCCACTGCTGGGCAGGGGGTGGCGGTTAATATTCTTCCATGTTTTAAAAGACATATATGAGCTTTTTCATTTAAAAAAAAAAAACTCACGTGGATCCTATTATAGTTATTATTCTGCAATTTCCCACCACACCTTTGTGGGTGCTTTCCCCTGGAGGTTTACAAAGATGTACCCTATCTGCAGGGAATGCCGCCCCGTAGGCCCATCATCTGATGGAACATTCTACGTCGGGACTGGTTCCACTCTCACACTGCAACGAACATTCTTCCATATACGTCTGGTTCTACACGCACAGGCAGCAGCTGCTTCCTTGAAGGATAAATTCCTAGAAGGAGATTTACCAAGCCAGAGGGACGCATCCCCCTATGCTTTCGAAATACAGGGTCCAATTGTTTTTGAATAATTTGTCTTAGTTTAAAATCTGACTTTAGTGACTAGGTTAAATGTAGGCTCTGGACACTTACACTCAGCATCAGACATCCCACACACCCTTGGAATAAAGCAAGAACCAAGACCAGGAATCAGAATTCGTGGTCCAAGTGCTTGGGAGATACCTACATTGCTAAAGTCATCGTTCTCTTTACTTCACGGACAATCAAGAACTGTTCTCTTAACATGAAAAAGACCCGAAGATCTCAAACTCACCTGGAAGAGCTGTTTCATTGGGCAACCTATCTACTTCCAAGATAAAATCGTCTTTGAAGAAAAGATAGCCCACTATTGAGAACAGGTAAACCAGGATCAAAGCCAGAACAGCTGTCAGGATGATGGACCGTCCATTGCGAGTGACACTTTTAATGACATTAAGCAGAGTCTCTTCTCTGTATACCAAATCAAAAAGCTTTAAAAACGAACAAAGAGAAGACAATGGGACAGTTTTAAGAAGTCTCTATGTTAGATGTACCCAAATATCTCATAATGAAAACTTGACTTACAGAGAATTTACCCTTTTAGAAACTCAAAAGCATTCTATTATCTTAACACTTCTGTATGCCTGTCTTAGTGAAAACCAAGATGGGGAACATTAGCATAGAAGAGGGGGGTGGGAAGTACTAGCAATTTCCAATGGTACTCAGACAGCTGAGAGGTCCTGGGGATGGAGAAAATACAGGGTAGTACCAGGGAGTTTAAGGAGACAAGGGAGAGCAAAGTGATGAGGGTCCTGGCATGCCCTCGTGTAGGGAGAAGTTACTGAGTTTCTGCTAAGGGCCAGCCACTCTGGGTACAGATCGGACAAGCCCTGGTCCTTGTCCTCCCAGAGCTTAGAGTCTCCCAGGGAAGGCCACGTACAGCAGCCCAGTGCAGGCAGCAGGGACTCTGGAGTGCGAGGTGCAATCTTAGCTCAAGCACAGGACATGGGGACAGTGGGCTCGGTACTTTCTCCTTCCCCGAGACTCCGTTTCCTCCACTACAGACAGGAGCACAGGGTGCTGCGTGAACCATAGCTGCGTGATGTGTACTGTGTCCGGTACAATGCGTACAGCCACACTTACGTGCTGACTGCGCACAGTAAATGGTAATGATCATTTCCTGATGAGGGACTGGGCTAAGGTCACACAGCTCATGGCAGGGACACTGGTGGTGGGAACACACCAGGAAGCCTAAACCCTTCCCATCTCCCTAATGTCCCCCCCCCCACCCCCAAGAACTTCCGCAGCGCACTGCAGGCTCACAGTCTAGGCTCACCCTCTGCTAAGAGACTACTTGCTCTTTGCAAGAAGTTGGCCTGTGGGTACTTCTAGGTATGCGGTACTGAGGGCTGGTTTTCTCAGATATTCGGCTGCAGGAAGAGTACAGAGCCATGGAGGAGAGCTCTGTGGGCTTACTCTTGGACCAGGGGGCTAGTTTTAATGTGGCCTCTGTGCTGACACTGAATCTTCTGAAGGTCCAGCCTCCAAACGGCTTTGGGGCATGACTGCACAGCCAAGCGAGTCAGGGGACAAGGATTTGAATCCTGACTCCGCTTTTAATTTGTAATAAGGTGTTGATCAATCTCTGAACTAGCTGATCTCCGAGTCCCTTCCAATTTATAGTTTTACATCTGAGTTCATTTTCTGGTCAATTAGCCCTTTTGCCTCCATAAGGCCAATCTGTGTCCTGAGACCTGTGGGCAGGGCACCGGGTATAGCAGAAGACTCAAAGGGAAGGAAGCAAGGAAGAGGCGTTTCAGCAGAAGAGTACAAAAGGCTAATGTTGCTGTTACAGTTGGTTAAATATTTTCCAGCAACCCACTATGAAGCAGCAAGTGAGAGCAACTTCAGACAGCAAACAAATGACACTTGTGTTGTGGGGGGGACTGTAAGATCATACAGCTACCAAGTCATTGCAATGACAAGTGATTTCTTTTTTCACTCATCTGTAATTTCCGACTTTAAGATAATGGACATGCATTACTTTATAGAGGAAAAACTTTCTTCTAATTGGAAAATTACACATGTTCAATGGAGAAAACTTGGACAACACAGAAAAGCACAAAGAAAAATAAAAATCACCAATAACCCCACCATCTACTCAAGTTATTTCTTCTGCCCTTACTACACTGGAAAACTGTTATACATTGCTAAAGTTCACATATGTATATATGTATATATACATATAAATGTAATACTGGCATACAGTCAGCCCCTTTCACCAAGCAATCATGAACATTTCTGTGTCAGGAATGACCACCTAGGATGCCACTGTACAGAAAACCCACAGTTTACTTAACCAAAATATTTACTTGTTTTTTAAACAGTCAAGATGTTTCCAATTGCATGTCATTAAAAATAATGCTGTGATGAACACCTCTGTACTTGCCTCTATACATACTTGTCAGTTATTTCTTTTTGGAGAATTTCCAGAAATGCAACTGTTGGGTCAAATGTTGCAACAGACACATATCGCCCCATTGCTTTCCAGAAAGGCCAAACGGATTTACACTCCACGCTGTCAGGGGTCGGGGGCTGCCAAAGCACACCCTTCTGAGACCTGGACGCGCTCAGGCCTTTGAACCCTTCCAAACGTCGCAGGTACAGCTCGGGATCACACTGTTGTTTTAATTAGCACGTCTGCGTTTAGCATTAAGGTTGAACATTCTTCCATGTTCACTGGCCATATGGATTTCTCCTCCTGTTACCTGCCCTTCCGTGGACTTCACACATTCATCTCGGGGTGTTAACATTTTCTAAGGACACATTTGGATGCAGGCTCAAGACTGGGTTCAGCCAGTCTGGGGCCCCACTCTCCCAGTCCTTTTCTGGTCTGCTGGCTTGGGGCTTTCACGACCCCGGGAGATGTGGGTTTTCCCTGCTGGAGGTCTCTCTCCAATTCCTTTCTGTCGCAGGTTTCAGTATTTTGTCTGTGATGCTCAATAAACATGTTAAATACTACTTTTGATACCAAGAGTAACACGTCACCTGAGGTCACAGACAAGACACGGCCCAGAAGCACATCCAAGAGCCACCATCTAGTTGGATCCTGGTGAGTTCTCTAAAAGCGAGCTGAGCTCAGGTGGCACTGGCAGCTTGGAGCTACTGTTTCTGTGACGGATGAGGGACGTGAAAGCAAGAATGCAAACTGCACTGGGAAATACCAGCCACCCGAAGCAGGGACTTTTTCACGAGCTCAGATGAAAGGCAGTTCGGGGCTGGGCTTACAAACTGACTCGGCGGTCACCAGAGCTCAGCTGCTATCCGGTCTCTGGCACTTACTGGGTGACTCTGGGCAAGTTACCTAACCTCACCAAGCCTCAGTTTCACCATCTGTCATTTGCAGATACCATCTACCTCAGAAGTCATGGTGAGAGGCTGTATGAAAAGAGCACCTGGGAAGAGTCAATAAATGGTGGTAACAACGATTCTGTGGCCCGTGAGTTCTGGGAGGGCAGAGAGGGGAGAGGTCTGTCTCAACGCGGCAGCCCTGCAACTAGCACGGGCACCAGCCGGCATCTCCAAGGACCAGAAGCAGAGGATCTGAAGGTACAGACGGGGGAACAAAGCCAACGGGACACAGAATGTAGGCAAAGTCACACCCTCTCAGGAAGGGACGGCCGGGTCGGAAGCAGAGTCTCCTGTCTCTTGGGAGAGATCCCTCGGTCGGGATGACAGAGGCCTCCCACTGAGCTCCGCCTCCTTGCCAGGAGGACGTGGGTCTCCCTGACTCCGGAACTACATCCTTATCCAGGGACGTGACTGTAGGAGACAAAAAGGCCCAGAAATATACACGGAGCTCTCAAGATTTCTGATACAGAATGACCAAAATAGGCCACATAATGGCAATCGCAAGCACACCCAGAGACCTCTTTGCCTAAAACCTCAAACTGTAGCCAGACCTACTTTAAAATGAGGTAAAACAATCCATTTCCCTCAGCCTGCCAACATCTACCACTAATGGAATGAGCTAATCCTGATGACCTGAATGGCGAATTCTTTATGGTGTTTTGGATGGCAGAGGAAGTAAGCGATGACAAAGACAGTAATAATAGCTAGAATTGCTAAGCATTTCTTGTGTGGTAGTGCTATTCTAAGGCCCTGACGTGCACAGTTGCAGATAATCCCTGTGGCAGCCCTGTGAGGGGGACAGCTTGTTCTCATTTTGTAGATGGGAAACTGAGGCAGAGAGCAATTAAGTTACCAGTCCAGAGGCCACTTCCCAGAAAGGTTCTCTTTGCTCTACCCTTTGCAAATAAGTTCCTCGCTTTACGCCAATGCTTAGGCTTTGATCATTTTTTATCCTCACTAACATTTTAATTCTTCTAGGCCCTTTACGGATAGTTTTGCTTGCAGATAAGTCAACTTTCTGCTTCTTGTCATTTGATGGTAGGTACAAGGCAAAGGTTTCTTATCTACAGCTCTACAGGTCTAGATTCCCTCTAATGACAGGAAAGCAAGTAGATATTTGGTCTATAATTTAAAAACCTGCTCAGGAGGATGCTAATTGAACCAACTCATTTTATAGCCTATCAAGACATTAATCACTTGGCTCAGATTGGAACAAAATAACTTCCAGCGAAAAGGTTTCCCGGACCAATAAATCTCCTGAGCTCACTGTCATGGATCTTGGGACTTTGAAAATAGCTCCTCCTCCTATTTCGTCACTACATGTTCTTCCTGGGAAGCAGATCCCATGGGAAGCGTCAGACGATGACAGTCTCAAAAACATTCTCCTTGGTAAGCACTGGCTGAGTCCAAGAAAGAAAGAAAGGCAAAGATGCATGTGGAGGACACATCCCCTGATCCAGGTGGTAGGCACTGTCTACCACTGGAAAGTAAAAGGTCCAATGTGCACACAAGCTGCACGATCACACACCTCCTGGTCCACCAGCTGCCCTGCTCCCTGGGTAGCTTCCTTCCCCAGATCCTGGAAATGAGTTATGGGACGTTGTGAGACCAGACTTACCAATCACCTTTAAAAGGAGGGGTCTGTGATGAGAGACATGGGACACTCCTAGTTTTCGCCATGTAAAATCTTTCCATACCAGGAACTCACCAGCAGACTATAGAAGAACTCGTGGACGAAGAGGCCCATGGCGCAGATCAGCAAATACAACAAATGGTAAAGGAACTCAACATCCAGAACCATGGCTCGGTAGCCTCTGGTGAATGTTCCACAGTTGCCCACAAAGCTCATTAGAAAGATGATTTTATTGCAGACCTGAGAATAATGACAGGAACAGCCAGATAAGCACAGACCACCGAAGTGCAGACTTCATGACAGCCGAGGGCCATTTTCACACAATGGTATTCTGCAACTGTGCCCAAATGAAGCTCCCTTTTGCACCAGGTGCCCACCAAACCCGCCCAGAACCATTTTGCAGATCTAAGTCATATCGTTACTTTGCTTTTCAGGCATATTACAAATTATGTGGTCGTCCAATAACTTCATGAGCAACAGTAATCAAGTGGCATTTGTATATGACAAAAACAAAATTAACACATACTGAAATTATGATTTTCGAAATGAGATATGAATCATTTCTAACATTCTTGTATGAGTTAGTCAAACACAGAAGTCACCTCAATCTATGAACCCTGTGATCAGCATGAATAAAAGCATTTTCTGAATTTCTGTTACATTCTAGGCATTATAAGGGTTACAATTTAATGAGAAGCAGCTAGTTCTTGTCTTTCATTGCTCCTAAATTCATAGAGGAAATTATTTTCCTTGGTGGGGGGAAAGGGAAGGGAATTCAGGATGAGTTGTTTCCCTGTCCCCTCCCCTTCTGGGAATAATAATTTTTCTTTGGGGATCCGTCCCTTTCCACGGATCAGTCCCTGAAATCCGGGTGGGGCTCCATCCCAGTCAACTGGCATATTGTACTGCCCTGGCAATGAGGACTGGTTCAGGGATAGTCACATGACCCAACGGAACCAGGGATGCCCACTGAGAGCTTTCCTGGGACTGCACCAAAGACAACTTTATTCCTTCTTCCTGACCTGGGACCTGAGAGAAAGTAAGCTTAGAAGCCGCGGCATCCATCTTGCCATACCACGGAGCCTCGGGGCACGGTCGACGCGGAGCCCAGAGGTGGAACTGGATCCTGAGGCTACTGTCTGGGGACCTCGACTCAGCCGCACCCTGAAGCCAGGATCTGCATTTCTCCGTCACACGAACCGATGCATTTTCTCCTTTGCGTCAACTGGCGTGGATTTGGTTTTTTGACACTTGCAGCTGGGGTTTGATCTACTGTACAGCATAGTTCCACCTCTAATAGGAACCCCGTGCCTAAAAGTCCATCTCCAGCAACATGCTGGCAGAAAACGTCGGATCAAGGGGAGGCTGGGGAGAAAGATTTCCGGATGTACTTGCTAAAACCATCTTCTGCTCCTCTAGCCGCCTTGGCCACAGGCTAGGGACGTCCTGCCGGTCAGTCTGGTGGGTCCGTGTAAGGGAGCTTCCCCGCAATCAGATAAGGGAGGAAGCCAACACCCACAGAGAACACTAGGCTTTCTCAGACAGAATAAACGTTCAGTCCGCCAGCATGTTCTCCCTACGATTCTACCCACTACTAGAATAGGATCTCTCAGTGGCTGAGAAAGTACCATGGACTCTGGATGATCTGTGTTGACGGGGTTTCAGGAAAACAAACAAACAAACAAAGGGCCATGCTCTGGGTAACATTCCAGGACCTCAGACACGTCTCGGCTCCTGCCGTCTCAAAAGGGCAGTTCGCTTAACTTGAATCCACTCGCCCCTTTAAACAACTTCTGCCCTCGTGTCCTCCATTGTTTCAGCAGCATGTCTGTATTCACTGTCCTGGCCTGGTGTCCCCACCTCCTACCGACCCTGCTTAATGAGTCTACCCTCTGGCTTCTGGCCCCACCTTTCCACTGTAGCAGCTCTCCCCCAGTCTACGAAGGACTCGGCCAGAGCGGAGGTGGCAGCCTGTCCACCCTTAGCACCTAATCTTGGCTCCTGCAAGGTGACGGGGCTCACCAGCCCACCCTTCCCACCACTCTGCTGGAGCCTGGCTGCCAGGACACCACCCTGTCCTGCCTCACGGGATCTCGTATACCCAATATTCCTTCTCTGTCCATAACTACGCTTTCTTTCATCTCCTATATGCTCCATGTGAGTATTTCCCTTTTTTCATTCACTCGAATTATTTATTATAGTTATTTCAGTTCTCCCCACCCAGCTGTTACTATAAATGGTAATTGCCTAATTTGAGTCTTTCCCCCAACTGATTTATGTCAAAGAAGAGATGACTGTGGAAGGATTAAAGCCCAGAGAAACAAAAAAACTAGACGGCCCATAAGACAACAATCTGAAATACTGAGTTTTTCCATTTCATTTTTTTGTTTATTCTATATTTCCTTCTTAAGTAGCTTCCTCTTAATGATATCTACATCAGTGAATGATACCTACCTTCCCCCTTCTGTAACACCGATAAGTCTTTGTCACTCAGGTCATAACGTTTCCAAATGTCACAGCTAACATTAATGGCTTGCCTTGTCATCTCAAGCCTAGTAAATCAACAGTTTAAGTGCATTTTCACCCTGAAAATTAGGTCTCTGCATGACTTCACTTTAGTTCGTTGCATTATTCTTTTCCTTATCACCTGTGACTAAACATCTGGAGTTGGGGTTGCCTCCTTCATCACCCCATCAAGATAGTCATACATTCTTGACCTGGAGAAAAGGGCCCAGACCAAGGCCCTACATGGCTTTCAGGCGTGAGGCTCTGACTCTAGGCCCACTGTGTTACCCTATCCTTTGTAGCTCTGGTATCTGTACCTTCCTTCTTTCTTCCACACTATGACCAAGACCCAGGCTTGTCATACCTAGTCAAGAGCTCTGCTGGGGTCCGAAATGGTCCTCCTGCCTCCAGTCCCTCCCACTTGAATCCACATAACATGCCACTACTTGAGGGCATTTTTCCAAGAATACTTTGTATATGCCATTTCGTTGCTCAAAAAAACTTGAGTCATTTCCCACTACTGGGAATAGAGTTTCCCAACCTATATTCTACAACACTAATTCCAAGTGATACTTAAAACAAAATGTGGGCAAGTAAGTTTAGGAAACAGAGATACACGGTTTCCCTTTCTTGGAGATTCATAACCCTTATCACGCATGTTAAAGTCTCTCAGAAATCCTACAGTAAAAACCCTTTAATTTTTTTAACCCAGCCTCTCCCTCATGGATTTGACCACTGAACCTCTTTTTCACCTAAGATTTATCAACCTGGAGCATGCTTTGGAAACACTGACCTGGAAGATGAGGCCCAAGGGCATTCTCCTACCATGCAGTGCCCTGGTGACCTGTGCCGGGAGCAGGTCCTACGTAGCCCTCCCTGAATCACAGTGAAGGGGAACACTACTGCTGACTGTCTCTTCAAAGTGTCCCGGGCCTTGCCTACTGCTCTGGCCTGTGGGGCCTATAGGAAAATGTTCTTCTCAATCCCTGCTTTCTGGCCAGGTCCTAGCCATTCTTCAAGGCAGAGCTGAAACCCTGCCTTCTCCCCTGGAGGTTGTCAGCTTGAAGTGGTCCCTTCTCCCCCCAATGTCCTTGCTGCCTCCGCCATCTGAATACCCATTTGGGGACACTAATTGCTGCACTGAGTTACTATATTAACCTTATTTTGCAACATAACTTCCATTTCTGTACAGTAACCTCAGCTTCCTTATGTGCTCAGGGCAGAAACCTTTGGAAAGCAGTTTTCGATCCCCACAGTGCCTTCCCTGTCCAAACCTTTTGCTTCCTTTCACCAGGAAACCTCTCTCATCTATGGTCCTGTATGAACTATCTCTACTTCCTAAGAATTCCCCCTACGGGCGCAGGTGGCGCCTATCCTTCCACAACAGTGAAAGAGACTTTCAAATGTCACCACTGACTTTGAAATAATCCCGATTCTCTCCTCACCTCTCCACCTGCTCCATTTCTGTCTGAACAAGTCCTCCTGCCTCTTCTCCTGGCTCCGTGTGGTCCCCACCAGAAGTGGGTGTGCTGTATTAATATTTGACCATTTGACTTATGCCATTAATATCTGACCATTTGGCTAAAATCTCCTGTCCCACCAAACCTCTGACCTGATGGGGAAAACTAATTTACGTCTCCATTGCCCTCCCTCTTCCTGCCTTACTTCTGAGAGGGACATTCCCTAAAAAGGAGACTGTGGATGCCCGGGTAATAGATGAAGAGGCTCACTGTACCGTGAGAAGGTTAAGAGGGAGACGTCCACCCACGCAGCTCTTGCTTCTGTTGTTTAAACAGCTGACCCAAACATTCTTTTTCTGCACCGAAAGCCCAGGCAAAGATCCTAGGAGCCAGAACGGAAGGCATTCCTGCTTGCATGTCAACAAGAATGCAGCTATGAAGGTATTCATACTTACATTGAAAGCTCCCAGAAGAAACAACGTGGGTTGTAATCCAACCGAAAATATCAACCGGAGAATTGTAGAAGCAATTAAGGCCCGGATGCCATGGGGCTTGGGGAGGGCAATGACAATGGCCAGAGAGATGAGCATGGCAGTCCACAGCAGTCCTGACCAGTGTGGCTCCAGGGTTCCTGCAAAGACAAGGTGGGGCTCTCAAAGATCAGTGTTTTCACCGAGTAAGAGGTGACAGACCAAAATGGGCTGAATGACACTTTCTTCAATCAACAAAGTGGGCTTAGTGTCTGAACTCTCACCTCCAATACTACGTCCCAGATGTAACTCATCACACATCCATGTTTTCTTACTGCAAAACCTTGACCCATGTTCCTACTACCTGGGAAACTCTTTTCCCTTTCCTATTCATTGTAGGTCTTAGCTGAGATGTCAGTTCTCCCAGGAGACCTCCCCAACCTCCTTCCTCTTCAGCAAACTGTGCCAGGTGTGCCTCCCTCTCTGTGTTCTCTGTACCCACTCCAGTCATCCCTACAGAACACTAATTTCTGGTGATCTGTTTACCTGTCTTTCTCTCCCGTCCACCCCTGCCCTAACTGCCCCCCAGTCGGGTTCCCCTCAAAAAAATTCCCTGAGAGAAGCACTCAGTACCCTGTAGGCGCTCGTCCAATGAATCTGTTCAATCAATAAAACTCACACATGTATCACATTTCACTCTTCAGGAAGGCAAACTGGAAGCCTAAACTTCTAATTTCTATTAAAAGTATGCAAAGGAAAATTGCAGGTCCCCTGCCTGAATCAGATTTCTTCAAGGGAAGGAGGAAGGCAACTTCCGTATCATTAACATCATCCTACAATTAGATTATCCTTGTAGTCAAAGAGCTTATACCAGTTTTTGTCATCTCTTGCTATTTCAAGTTCTATTTAGAGTGTCCCACGAGACGGCTTAGTTATATAACATGAGCCAACATGGCTAAAAATATAGTTCTGTAAAACACTCATTAAAAAAAATAAAACCCTATTTCAAATGCTGTCACATTTTGAGTCTCCTTCAGATGTAAACAAGCAGCACTACATGATTAAGGCCACTTATATAAAGGAGTTTCACTTCTCCAGAACTGCTGGGATTGAAGCCCCACCCAGGAAAGAGACACCCTTGCGAGTTACAGCTCTTCCCTGAGCCTGCCGGCTGCCCTAGTTCATTCTGTTCACGCCGCCGAGACACTTTTTCTCTAGAAACTGTTGCCCCACTCCCAACCACTTACCTCCTCCCTTTTGACATCCTTCAAAAGAAAACCTGATTAGAAATGGGCACAGAGAGGCAGAAGCTGTTCAGAAATTCAGGAAGACGTGGATATCAAGGCTTAGGTCACTTCTTGTGCACTTAGCAGTGGTTACATATCCTATTAAGCCCTTTACGTTGATTATCATTTATGTGACTCTCCCAGCCCGCTCATGATTATCTTCGTTTTACTCTGGAGGAAACCGAGTTGTGGATTACATATCGGGCCTGAGGTGACACAGCAAATGGCTGGTGTGTACGCCTCTGAAGTTGATGGTCCTTCATCACCAATTTAAAAAAAACAACACATAAAATCCACTGACTTTTAGCTTATAACGCGATGAATTTTGGCAGCTTATACAGCCATATAACCACATGTAACTGCCAACATAATCAAGATATAAACATTTTTATTCCCCTAAAAGGCTCCTGTGATCTTTGCAGTTGCTGCCTTGCCCCATCCTCACCCTTAGGCAACCACTGATCTCCGTTGTAGCGCTAGAGCTTTGCACGTTCTAGAATTTCATAAAAATGGAAAAGTCATCACATTAGGAGGTAGTCTTTGTCATTCTTTCATTTAGCAAAGTTTTAAGATTCAAGTTATCTTGTGTATTAATATTCTGTCCTTTCTACTGCTGAGTAATATTCCATAATATGGATAGACTACAATTTACTTATCCACTCAGCAATTAATGGGTATTTGGGTTGTTCCCAGTTTGCAGTTATTATAAATGTCACTGGGGACATTCAAGTACGAATCTTGGAATGGGTGTCTGTTTTCATGAGCCTTGGACAAATACATGGAAATAGGATTTCTGGGTCTTAAGTATATGTTTAACTTTCTACAACACAACCATACCACCTTCCAGAGTGACTCCGCTGTTCAGTTGTACATGGGCAAGTCGTACTTGCTCCACACCATTACCAATACTTGGTATAGTGAGTATTTTTATTTATTTATTATTTGCTCATTTTTATTTACTTTTTCAGCGTTTTCAATTTTAGCCATTCTCGTAGGTTTCTCGTGCTATGCCATTCTAGCTTCCATTCACATTTCTCTGGTAACTACTGATGTTGAATATCTTTTTATGTGCTTATTGGCCAATCTCTTGTGAAATATCTGATCACATCTTTTGCCCACTGTTTTAATCAAGTTGTCTTTTTATTATTGAATTGTAAGAGTTCTTTATGTATTCAGGATATAAGCCTTTTGTCAGATATATGTTTTGTAAATATTTTCTCCCAGTCTGTGTCTTGCTTTTCATTTTCTTAAGTGTTTAATCACCATCTTAAACTGCCTCAAGATCTCAGTATAATAAATGGGACCAGTACAGTGGACGTACCCAAATCCTGAAAGGGCAGAAATAAAAAACCTGTTGTCTCCTCACTATAAAAGCAGTGTTAAAAAATATAATGCTAGATTTTAAAAAAAAAACCAATTATAGAAAGACATCTTTAAGACAATTGGAGAAACATGAATATGGACAAGCTATTACATGATTTGCTGTTAGTTCTGTTAGATATGATAATGTTATGGTAATTATACATATTTTGAAATATTCTTAGAAGTTAGAGATGCACACTGAAATATTTATGGGCAAAACAACAAGATGTCTAGACTTATTTAAAATCTTTCAGAAAATACAGTAGGAGAATAGATGAAACAAGAATGACAAAATGTTGGTAGTTGTTAAAGCTGGGCTAATAGATACGTGGCAGTGTATTAACTTATTACTTGTATATTTGAAAATTTCAAAAATGATCATGCTTTAAAAGGAGTACTATATTTGCTTTAATCATTATAGCAGGCTCACAAATTCAGTAAAAAATCGGAATGTGCCCGGGTTTCACGCTTTCAAAGCCTGTGTGACTCATCAGTTCTTAAATAAAGGGGGGAAATGATACTTTTGAAAAGGAGCTTTTAAGGCCACCAGTATTCTGGGCAGCCACAGGCCTATGATGCCACAGAGCCACATTAGCACTCATTAACAGGGGGACACTCTAACAGGACATTCTGGAAATCCTGGTTTTAGAGTCAAACATGAACAAATACTGCTCTCAAAGAAATACTTTCAGGTAACCAACCAGATCTTATTTCAAGGCAGGGCTAATGCAGCCCTCCTCCTGATGATGGTTCGTAGTGAGTACAGAAGATGGTCCCCACATGTCTTACAGGAGGAAAAATAAATCCCTCTGAGAGTGGACTGATGTGTTTGAGGTGAGCTTGGTCACTGTGTAACGGAAAAGGCTTCCTGATGTCAGATCAATCTCCTTCCCTCCCGGGCGATCTAATGATGCTTTCCATTTAGTCCGTCCGCATGAAGTACCATAGCCCACACTGCCAGAACAGGGCGCCTGGACTCCTCCAAATCAGCCAGAGTTGATGCCACACTGAGAACCCAACACCAAAAAAAGTTGGTGGACCTTTAACAATCATCTCATCAGTGGGTCTTGAACTCATATGGCCAGAAATAGGATGCCCCGGAGAACCCTGACTGGGTCAACCACTATTCTTCCCTAACTATACATGGATTTCCAAATCCACATCAAGGTTTTACAACTACTGGGTTAATTTAAGCACCTTTGACTAATTGAAGCTGCCTGCCCAGAATCATGTGAGGAATGTGTGGCAGAGCCAGGCCCGGACACTGAGTCTGGGTGTTGTGAGTCTCGGTATTCCACTGGATGAGGCTGATCGCCGCAGGAAAGGGGAGCTGTCAACTACCTTCCCTCTGACATGGGCCCTAACATGGCCACAGGTGACCTGTGAGAAAATGGCCAAAGTGCGTAATAAAACTGATTTTAACTATTTTAAAAGAAGCGGGGGATAAAGGAAAACACATCCAAAGTAATGGTTGAAGAATCGGTTATGATGACTCAAGGACTTCCCCGAGATGGAAAGAGGGCTCGGCTCTGCCACTCCGACGGACCGCTTCACACTGGCACCTCTGCTGACTGGCAGCCTGGCTGGGCACAGACCCCCTTGATGAAAACCTTGCAGCCCTGTGGACCTGCAGAATCTCTTCACACAGGCGCACGTATGATTCCTAACATGGCATTAAAAAGGAAAATACCCCCAGACTTGTGTTTAGGTGTTGCTTTTGGGGGGAAAAAAATCCCTCAAACAAAGCTTTCAGTGCAGCTGAAAGCTAAACAGAAATGCTAACTGCTCGAACGGGTATGTTGGATACCCAAGCATCACAGAACAAGTCATCACTTCCAGAATGGACCCCAAGTAGACTTTACATCTAGACATGCTGTCTCGTTACGTATACACATCTGCATTATTAGGCTCAAGAACGAAGCCTGGAACTCCTGCGCTGTTTTGGTGTCTTACTTTTGGGCTCTTCATTCCAAATGTGTCACAAAAGGTGGCTACTGGTAGGTTGTGACATACGTGTGTGACATGATCTATCAAACAGCTCAGATGAAAATGTAGCTGAGAAGGCCTCCGAAAAGGCTATCCAGGGTGTCAGAGAAGAGGCCGTGGACGTGTCACAGCAGAGGGGCTTCTGCCGGCCCCCAGAGCCCCACGAGTGTGCCTGCCTCTAGAATGCTGTTAAGCAAACGGAAGAGCCGCAAACACAAAGATGCCCCTTTTGAATTGTTTGCCTGTTCTCACCGACATGTGCAGAGTGCACATGGCAGGTGGCTGGAGGAGAGGTGGGGGTGGAGGGTATCCATAAACACCACGGACATCGCGTTTTATTGCGTGAGTAGTGGCACGCGGCTCTTAATAGACTAAACACCCAAGGGGGTGCAGTCTTCAGTCACCCAAGTCCTGCCTCCCTGAGCCCCTTGCCAAAAAAAAAAATCCAGATACGTCTTAAAAATTCTTCACTCTGAAATTAATGCTGTAAGTATGGTATGGGGAAAATAATCGAGTGGACTGAGCATCAGAATATCTATGTTCTAGGGGGAGCTCTGCCACTACCTGGCTGTGAAAGTCTGCTCCATCTCTCAACTTCTCTGAGACAAAGTTTCACAATATCTAAAACAAGGAGGCCGATTGAGACCATTTCTTACAGGTTTCGGAGTGTACAGCTTCTTCTCTTTCTTTCCTGGTAGATAAGTGTGGACATAAAATTTACATTCTTTTAAGTGAGATTTAACACGAAGTCTGTGGTGCGACCTGCAATGTCATCTTGTCTGAAAATGGGTAAGGAGGACCCCATAATATTGCACCAACACTTCCAGGGATCACATTTAAGATGCAAGTCATAACCGTCCTGCTGCTTCTCACAGTTGCCTTGAAATTAAAAATATGGGTACCTCCTCGGACTCCTTTAAATGGGTAGAAAAACGCCACAAGCAGATTCATCAGGACAGCCAGGTTAAATGAAATGCTGCTCCAGAAAGACATGTTGCGGGCACACCAATACAGAACGGGCTGGGCTGTGAAAACAAACAGCAGGCTGTGTAAGGTTTGAAGCCGCAAGTCGGAACGCTGGGAATCCCACTGGGCCCTTCCTCCCGCTCTGCCCAACAAGCCCACTTTTGTTCCCAGTTTTTACCACAACAGTAAAAAATGATCATTTGTTTTGAGGTTGACTCATAGGCTCATAACGACATCAGACTGGTTTATTTCTGTTTGGAGTACTTACTGTAACAGAAGATGTATTTGGGGACAAGGGAGAGAAGAAAAGGAGAAAAGTTGGAACATCTAAAAACCCTGCGTGCCCCCGTCAACACCACCAGTTATGGAATCTGGGGTTGTCTGGAGTTCATGCGCTGAGTCCTCAGTCCTTCCAGGGCTCTGGGACCAAAGGAAATGCCCAGAGAAACCCAAGGACTCAATCAGCCTTTTAGAACTGCAGGGCTCCAGCTGGAGGGACACACAGCATTCAGAGTTGGCCCAGTAGGGTAGTCTGGGAGACGACCATTTCCACCCTCCTTCTTTGCTCAAAACCCTCCACCAACTCACTGGTGCCTAAAAGCTAGATGATGATTCCTTTCCTGACATTGAACCATTTTCCATTTTCTGGAAGTTTGATGATCACGCGGGTGCAGGGGAACTGCGGGAGGGAGTTGCTGACAGGGTAGTTGGCAGGAGAGTTCCCATTCCCAAAGGCTACAGCAGAGAAAGGATGTGGTACCAAAGCCGTCACTAAGGGGCGAGAGACACTTTGCATATTGCTGCCATCTGATTCTGTAGTCGCCTAGAGGCCATACCACGCAGGCCAGGCACGTTCAGGGTTAGAACAACAAGCCGCTGGCCACACCATGTGTGGTGGTGCTTCCTTTTCCCCTGAAGTTTTCTCCAGTGGTGCCTTAGACTTAGGGTGCTGCTCAAAAGTAGCTGTGGCAGGAGTAATTTCAATCTCCGTGCCAGAGGCAGAGTTTCCAAAAGACGGACTCATTCAACATTATCTCCCTCCAAAGAAGTATGGAGTATGGGAGAATGGGTCTCTACAGCGTGTTTCTTTTTCCCAACGAAGTCATCGTTTAACTTTAGGACACCAGCCAATGACAAATTCAATGGCCCTATAATGATGCCTAGAGCAGCAGCCAAATCTTTGAAAGCTTCTCTCCAAAGTAAAGTTATGCCACAATTAAACGGAGCCCTGGGTAATTTAATAATTGCTCATTTTATGTTTGCACTTGGAAGCAGGAAATGTTTCTAAAGTCTAGAGTTTAAGAGCTACAAGCACCATCTAATTTAAAATCTCTCATTTTATAAATGAGGGAAACTGAGGCCCAGCAGGGGGTGGAAGATGTGGAGACCTCATCACCCAGGTGAGTGATCCTCCAGAGTCAGACAAGGATAAAGGTCAGTGCTCATGCCACCATTCAGTGGAGAAACCGACCAGGATTTAGTCAACCTCCAGTAACAATTAACTTTGTCTTTAAAGTTAATTGCCGAAACAAATTTAAGATGCGAAATCATCTGCTCTGGAAACAATAGCTACTGGTTTCTTTTGGGACTGAAGCCCATTTCCGATCTGGGTATGGAAACTCCAGAAGAGACAGGTCGTAAGAATGGCAAAGGGTTGGTAATGATTGAAGCTGAGGGGTGGGTCCATGGGAATTTATAATATCCTCCCTACATCAGCATAAGTATAAAAAGCTTCTATGAGGTAAAAGAAAAACAGGAAATGGCAAAGCTCAGTGATGGTCTCTGTAAGCCAAAATTCTCTTCAAGGGAGTTCTCAATATCAAATATAAGAGTAGCCACTGTAGGACGCTTATATAGTTATAATAAATGGCCCTCAAGAATGGCATAGAGTTCACAAATAAATCATGTATTTACAGAGCTAACATACTTGTGTCACTCTAAATATGATGAACAAATACTCAGTCCTTCAAATCAAGTGGGTATCTATCCATGTGCAAAAAGATACTTAAAGACCAACCGTGACACGCACTGTCTTCTATTTCCCGTGTCCCCATCTAACTTTCCAGACTCTTCTCGCACATCCCTTCCCCAGACAGGCCACCTTTACATCGCAGTCCGTGGTGGCCCCCTGAATGTCCGCTGCACCTCCAGCCTCTGTGCACTGTCCCCATGGCGGTTTAAAAATATGTCCACAAAGTCTTTGATGCTCTCCTCTTCGAGGGGCACAGCTCAATCCCCCTTCCCTTGGGTGTGGGATGGACTTAGTTACTGCTTCCGGGAGAATACAGAAGTGACGGGCGTGTTTCCTGACATTCGGTCATAAAAGGCACTGCAGCTTCCTCCTTGCACGCACATGCTCACGCTCTCCTCAGTCATCTGCTCTGAGGAAACCACCTGCCATGTTGTGTGGAACTCAAGCAGCCCTATAAAGGGGGCCTATAGGGAGAAGAAGTGAGGCCTCCTACCAGCAGCCATGTGAGTGAGCAGAGAAGTGGATCCTCTGGGCCCACCCAGCCTTCAGACGAGCAGGCCCTGGCTGCCAACTTGACAGCAACCTGACGAAAAACCCTAAGTCAGAACTCCCTAGCTAAGCCACTCCCAAACTCTGGGCCCTGAGAAACCGTGAGGACATAAATATTTACTGTTTGAAGCCACTAAGTTTTGAGGTCATTTATTACACAGCAATATAACACAACTAACATACCCTGTGTGATGGGAAAAGAGTAATACCCCCCAAAGACGTCTCCATCCTAATTTTTGGAATCTATGAATGTGTTACCTTTCATGGGAAAAGGGACTTCACAGATGTGATAAAGTTAAGGATGGGCAAATTACCCTGAATTATCCAGTGGGCCCAATATAATCACAAACACACTTAAAAGTGAAGGAAGGGTGTGCGAATGTCAGGGGCAGAGTCATGCAGCGTGAGAAAGGCTCTCCTTGCCATGGCTGGCTTTGCAGATGGAGGAAGAAGCCAAGAGCCAACAAATGCAGGAAGCCTCTAGAAGCTGGAGAACAGAACTAGAGCCTCCAGAAGGCAGGCAGTCCCGCCAACACCTTGATTTTAGCCCAGGGAGAACCTTCATACATTTCTGGCCTCCAGAACTCTAAGATACCGATGTATGCTGCTGTAAGCCTCCAAGTTTGTGGTCATTTGTTAGCATAGCAATAGGAAATGAATACAGCTTCTCTGTCCCCAAACTCTCAGGCCTATGCTTATCCAAGTCCTGTCTCTCCTTCCAGATGCTGTTCAGACGCCACCTTTTCTCAGAAGCCTGTCTTTGCCACACTTCCGCAGCGTGTCACTGCTTAACGACAGCCCTGCTCACCACCAGTCCCCTCAACTACAACACTTAAAAACATGCCCGTGTTGCCTGCCCCCATCAGATGAGGTTCGCACAGGAAGGAATCATAGCTTACGCACTGGTGAACCCCCCTGTACTTTGTAGCAGGTTTTCTACTTAGCAGGGGTACAAGTTGGCTGGATCAATACGTCTGCTACATCACGGCAAAAAGACAGGTCAGCGAGGCAGGTCAGTCTCATGACCTACGCCCCAGAGCACCACTTGGTAACCCTCTTTCCTAGCCTTGTGTCTGTTCTTCTGAGGGAACTGGGCCTTGCTTGGGGAGCTGGACTCTATGTATATAAAATACAGAATTCCCCAGCTCTATGTGGATGGGTGTGAAACCATGAGGGAAAACCCCAAGCAGGAAAAGGTCAGCATACGCAACTCTGTCTCAGTTTCCTCTTTCACCATCTTCTCATTTTCTTAGCCCAGAGTTTTCACTTCACTGGGGCTGGGAACTTCAGGAGAAGGAGTCAGAGAGGCATGGGTGAGAGAGGATGTGAGCGCACTGAAGGGGGTGTGCCTGTGTGTGCATGTGTTGTGTGCATGTGTGTGCACGTGCGTGCATGTGTTGTGTGATGTGTGTGCATGTGTTGTGTGCATGTGTGTGCACACGCGTGCATGTGTTGTGTGATGTGTGTGCATGTGTTGTGTGCGTGTGTGTGCACACGCACGTGCATGTGTGTGTTCTGTGAGAGAAGCAGGGAAGACGGCTTTGGGAGAGCATAGGAATTGACTATCCTAATATCTGCAGAAGCAATTACTAAGTGACATCAGCCTTGGTCAGACGTGGCTGTATAGCTGAGCCCTGGCTACAGCTGTACCAAAGCACGGGTGATACTAGGATACTTTTGGGAAAGGGGAAAGCAGCGTCATGGATACAGCAGAAAATTTTTTTCCCCTACAGATTTATTAGAAAAGAAATAAACTACTTAGAGGGAAAAATGTATTTCATTTTAATTGCACGTCTAATGAGTACATTTCTCCCCTCCCTAAATATGCATATCATGTTTAATTCAGTTACTGTTTTCAATTTCTCTCTTACCAGCAGATAGCTTTGAAGCCAATTAAAATCTTTCCGTTGACAACTATAGCTGTGTTTAAGCGTTACTGAAACAAAAGCTGTTTCTGAAACAAAGGCAGACTAAATAAGAGAAGGCATTAGCTACCATGCAACACAAACCTTGGAATGACGACACGGCCGCTCCGCAATCAATCGTAATCCCCCGCTTTCTAGGTGAGGGTCTGGGAGCAGTGCGGTCATCTGCTCAGAGCCACACAGCCGGTGGTGGCAGAAGCGGACTGGGAGTGAGATCCCCCACCTCTTGGGGCTGAGGTCTTCCCACTGGGCCCGGCTGAAGACGACGGGTCAGAAAGCGAGATTATGAGCTATCTCACCTCGGCAGAAGAGGTGAACCCTCCTCTCAGTTTGTAAGCCTCTCAGAGACCCTAGACTATATTTATCTATTTTTTATAGGCTCTCAGAATTGTGAGAATGAATGTATCTGACCAGTCTCAGTAGACCCCTGCACTGCCAAGAGGAAAATCACGGCTGTCGTCACTCCTGTGGAGGCCTGGATGCGTGACCTCAGCATTATCCCTTGGAGCTGGAACCACAGGCGACCCAGCAAACCCAACAGCTGAAGGTACAAGAGTACTAAATGCATGCGGTCTACGTCCACCTTATTTTTGGTATTTTTTCTTTCTCTGTTCACCTGAGCATTGTGCTGTGCAGATGTTCAAGGACACTCTCTTGAGCCAGAGGAGCCTGCATGAAGTCCACAGCAGGCTACAAGGACACACTGTATGGGCTGGAAGTGCACCCTAAATCTTCTGGGACCCCCACCAAGGAGGCCATGCAAGCTGTTCTGCTCAGGGTCTCCTGGCCCTCCCTCCTTCAGACACCTGGCTGGGGGAGGAGTGGGTTTTGGCCCCAGAAACATTTTTTTTTTCTTTCCATGATTTTGTTTTTAAGTAATCTACACTCAACATGGGGCTTGAACTCACGACCCCAAGATCAAGTCATATGATCTACCTATTGAGGCAGCCGGGCGTCCCCCAGGAAACATCTGATATATTGAAGATTTTATGTATTTGTCAAAGAGAAAGAGAGGGCACACAAGCAAGGGGAGCGGCAGGCAGAGGGAGAAGCAGGCTCTCTGCTGAGCAGCGAGCCCAATGTGGGACTCGATCCAGGACTCCAGGATCACGACTTGAGCGGAAGGCAGGCACTTAACTGACTGAGCCACCCAGGCGCCCCCAAAACGTCTAAGGTTTTAAAGTGCTGGATGACGAGGTAGCCCTTAGAGATGAGCAAGAGTGTTGTGGGGTGGGGTGTGGTAAGAACAGGGTCCCTGGCCAAGTGCACGCAACGACCCTCTTCGCCACTAGCCAAACCTAGGGGGCAGGGAGGCAGGGAGAACAGTGGTGAGGTGGAAGAAACGTGCACTGAACAAGGCTGGTCCATTCTGCCTCGGGGTGGTGGGAGGCAGGAAGAGGACAGAAGCTCCCAGAAAGAGACCTCCAACACGGCTTCCCCTCCCGCAGCCCTGCCCTGCAGTAAGAGCCCAAAAGATCACAACTGTAGCTGGAATCCAGGGTTTCAAAGAAAAAACCCGGCTCCTGACTAACAGACAGAAATAAAGCATGATCCTTTCTAAGTTGGTCACAACAGTTGGTGCGGAGTGTACTGTCAGTACTGAAGGATCCCATTAAAATCCTAATGAAAACCAGGAGCTGGGAAGCCCTCTGGGACAGCCCTATAAAAGTGTTTTAGACGAGTAATTTCAACCCGACTGGCCCGGCATCGCAATGGGACTCGCTGGTGAGCAACGATGCGTCTTATGTGGCCAATGATTCCACTGCCTATAAAATACTAGAGTGTAAAACCCAAGCTACCCTGTATAAAAGGGAGAGACCGGTGTCCTCAGAGCAGGTGAGCTAGAAAATGAGCAGTCAAGCTGGCTCCATTTCCTGCTCAAGTGTACCATCCTGTGAACTCAAAGCCCGGCCCTTTCTCCCTTCCTTTTATTTCCTACATCAAGATACCAAAAAAGGACATTCTGAAAATCTTCTGTAGAGCTCTCCATCCAATCCAATCCAATCCAATCGGGCACGAAGGGAGACTTTTCTGGGGAGGTGCCTTTCTGAGGCTAGAGCCTGTTTCTCAGCTACAAAGGTGTCTAGGTCAGCCCGGTGCTCAGAGGTAGAAAGTGCCATCTGTTAAACGATCTCTGCTCCTGCTTGGCGACACGCCCCGCACCACCCAGCCCAGGCTCATGAGAGCCCAGGACCGCATGGCCCTGCCGCGCCATGAGCTCACGACCCCGAGATCAAGTCATATGATCTACCTATTGAGGCAGTGCACCGCTGACCCACCTCTCAGTTTCTTCTGCCAGTTCATTTCATTGAAGAGGTCCTCGGACCGCAGGAAGAAGTCATTGATCTTGCTGCCTTGCTCATCCCTCTCCGTAGTGTAGTATATTCGCAGTTTCGACTCCTTGGTTAGGAATTCACATATGCTGGGCACAGGGAACACAATCTGTTCCATGGTTCGGTCTAATCTGACAATCTAGGGTGAGAAAATGGAGGAGCTTACAGTCATTTTCAAAAACCTTTCACTAAGGCTCTTCTCTAAGGTCATGGGCTCAGTGTTCACGACTGAGTATAATACAAACCTGTTCTTGTGTCTTCTCAGATCTTATAACCCCCAGACTGGGCCGCGTCTCTTACATTTATAGTAAAAAACAGTTTGGGCAAGGGTCTAAGACTTGGTTGTTTTGTTTTATTTTGTTTTAACCTGAGACCCATTAATTTTACTGTAACTAACTTCTGTCTCCACAATTTAAACTGTGTCTTGTGCACATATCCAGGTGAGGGGGCTAGGGCTGTCCAACAGAACTTTCTGTAATGAAGGAATGCTTCTGTATCTGAGCGTCTGCCCCACGGGCTAGTGCAACTGACCCACTGAATATTTCACCTTAATTTAAACAGCCACAAGTGGCTCACGACTACCAGGCTGGGGTATGCACCTCGCCTAAACCTCTCCAGTAGCAAAATTAGTTGTTGTTGGTTTTCCCTAAATAGGAACTTTAAAAAGAGACCGTTGTTTTATCCAGTTGCATTGTGCTCCCATCTCTTACTTGTCGCGGCATCTAAAATGTACAGAGCGTGGACTAGTCTGGCCGTTCAACCCCGGTAGAGAGTTCAGAGCTCTCTGAAGCAGCTCTGTTGGGCCCTGGAGTGGACACCTCACAGGTCTTCTCCGCACTCTTCCTAGAGTGGCTCCATCCCCGGACAGGAGGCAGTCTGGGAAGGATTGTGCAAGTTCTCGGACACTGTACTTAGTCACCATCCTGGGGCGTAGGGATTTCAAAAGGAGTGCAGGTCGCAGTACAGCAGGGGCATGACCTCTCTTTCTTCTTCCTCCCTAGAGGCTGGAGAAGTCAGGTGAGGCCCAGGGCCTACGCCTTCTTCAAGAAGATCTGGTTCTCACTCTCTCAACACTTTTGTTCCCTGACACAGCAAGAGAGGTGACTCCAGTCAAGTTGTAGTGGGAAGCTCTCTCAGCTGTGTGACAGGTTCCCATAGCCCTGCATCTCTACATTCTGGGAGACCAGTGGTTCCCAAATCTAGCTAGAGATTTGGTTACAGGAAGCTTCGCTGTCATACTGATTCTGGTCCTTCAGTCCACCTCATTTCACTGGGGTTGTGGTGTGGGGGTTGGTGACTGAGCCTGCACATGAACCAGCTTCCTCCCAGGCGACACTGCTGTACAGACAGGTGAAGGGACCAACTCCGCAGTCTCCTGCTGGCAAGAACCTGCCTGCTTTGCACGGAAGGGGGGCCCTGGATCTCCTTAAGCTGAAGGGATACGATGGGAGATGTGTTTCTGGAATCCAGAGGGAAAGGAGGAGGCTTCCTGGCAAGAACTGAGTCCCAGACTCCAGGGCTGCCCAGCCTGAGTCCCGAGAGTGAAGGCACTCTATAGAGAGCCCCAGGGAGTAACCCCATGTTCTCTGGCTTTGCACAGGTACCTCCTTCAGGAAAGTGGAAGAAATGGCAGTTAGCCAAGGACAGGATTTGAGAGCTAGGGACACCACGCTCGGCCATGTCTCTCCATCATTTAGTATCTGTCCACCCCTCCTTTTCAGGAGACTTATAACTGGGAGTCAGGAGAACACATTCCAATCCTTCCCCATCTCTAACAGGCTGGGTGACCTTGTTCACACCTCTTAACCTGAGCAAGTTCCAGTCTTCTCTCTAGTGGATGAAGGAGCTCTGACACCCTACACTGCAAACACCGAAAGCCTGTCTTTTAAGGGCCCCATAAGACAGAGCTGAGCCTGCCACCAAGCTTCTCATCATTAACAATAAATCGAGGGTCTGTGCCCACATGCACTGCCACGGTCAACTCATCAGTAAGGGGATGCATTTTATTAGGACAGCCCAGCCACGTTTGAGACATCAGGTAAGAATATATTCCTAAAAAGTCTCCGTCCGGAACATTTCATATGGTCCGAAGGAGTCTGTTAGCCCTTCAAAATCTTTGTTCCGACACTGATATTGAATTTGTGCACTTCCTCCTTAGCTAAACAAGGCACACCATCCCTCACTGGCCAGAGCCTGGAGACAGAGGTCTGTGTTCAACGCAGGTAACAAAATGCACGCACGGGCCCTGGGGTCAGCCAGACCTGGATTTCAGCACTGGCACTGCTCGCCCAGCCAGCGACACCACCTCTCTGAGTCCTCTTTCAGCGTCTCGCCCTCTGCTAACTGGGATATGGTCCCGTTTAGCTCGCAGAGGATGAAGAAGGTATGCTGTGTGTATGTGTGTTTAATGCAGACCTGACTGCACCGCTCCTGTGTAAAGCTCTCCCGTGGTTCCACACGGCTCTTCCGCTAAATCCAGACTTCTTGCAAGGATGGCGGACAGGATTCTGTGGGACCTGGGGCTGCCTGTGCTGCCCTCCCTGCTGCTCACGGAATTCCAGCTCCTGACCCTCTCCTAGCACCTCCTTCCTCAGGGCCTCCACTTGTCACTCCCCACGTCTGCAAAGCTCTCCCCTCTCAGCGCTGCCTGTTTCAGTCCGAATTTTCCTAAGGTCTGTGCTTGGACATCATTCTTCAGAACAGGCCCCTCTGACCGCCAGAGTCTCCAGCAGGTCCATCTGCTGGACTTTCTCATACTACCTTCTACTTGTCCTCACGGCCTTGTCGGAATTCATACCCACCATGTTGTTGCTCAGCCGAATGACTGAGCGCCAGCCCAGCACAGGGCAGCACCCACGGCAGGCCCTCACCACAGGCCCGCGCCCTGAGTTCCCGCTGCTTTTACCTCTATCTGGGCCGTGTGCTTGGCATAAAACTCCAGAGCTTCATCCCCATCCACCTGGCCTCCAGGTTTCAGCATGGTCTGAAGTTCTTTGTTATGCCGAGCCAGCTAGAACACCAATACAGAAAACAGGGGAGTCACTGTCTCTTTGCGACAGGCACGTACACGCTCCTTTCCAACCTGGGGTATAACGAATGCATCACAACCAGCAGCAAGCTGAAGGGCAAAGGTGGCAGGAGGCTTGCTGCATTCCATCAAGGTGTGCTCTGCACAGCAGCTATTTTGGGAGCTTCGCAGAACAGCCTGGAAAGCTCATGCCCACGTGAGGTCCCTCGTTCCCCGATTTCTTTAGCCAGGTGGGAGGGAGATGGGGTTTTCTGTACAGCCCCATGGAGTCTCCATTCAGAATGTTCCCAAACCTTCTCAATGGCTAAACACAGGCAATGGAAGAGATGAGGGGCGGGAGCCTGTGTTCTATTCTTCCGCCAGCATGCTGTAGTGGGGCATACCAACCTCGCACCCAGTACCATTGCTGCTTTATCCCTAATTCCTGCACCTTGGCGAGGTGAAAGGGACAGGAAGCACAAGGCTGCAGCAGAGCTGCAGGCTGCCCACACACACCAGCAAGCTCAAGGCACATCAACCTCCAGAAAAAGAAAGTATCTTCAAAAGCCCAGCCACTTGGGAAGAGAGTTATGAAACAGGGCATTTTGGTGCCAGGGTAGGAAGTATTACTACACCCCCCGAAAAGCAAACAAAAAGAAGTCATAATGATGAGTTAGTTCCCCAAGATTTCTAAATGTGATAGGCAAGGCAGCTGAGGTTTATTTCTTCAGATTGTTAAGACAGACTCATCAATATTTATGAAAAGCTTAAGACTCCTTTCAACTGCCTCCAAACACAGCCATAAACCATCGAAGTGTCAAGGCTCAGTGAGAAGGCTTTTAAGCAACGTGGGGATTTCCAAGGACATGACGCTACCATGGGAAAACGGAAGAGTCCTGGAACTGAGTACACTGGGTCAGGCTGCCACTAGTACCTGGGAGCCACATTATCATGACTACACACAGCCCGAGGTGGAAACCTTAAAGGAAAAGCAAGTGTAAGCACACATTCACCTTGGAATTCTGGCACCGAAGGCCAGTGACATCTGGCGCTGGGACCTAGGGAGAGGTCATACCTGATGGGCCAATATGTAGATGTTGTGCCCCACGTTCCTGGGGGAGGCAGCTCCGTCCTCGCCGTTTTCTCCATCCTCAAATTCCACCTCACCTTGCATGTAGGCTTTCTTGATCACTTCCACCTGCAAGAATGGTGAAACAAATACAGCTCCTGCTTCAAGGAGACTCACCCAGGACTGGCACCTACAGTGTCCCCTCCAGGAAGCTCAGTATTCTTTCCTATCAGGTTAGGGACCCAGCCTCAGAATCCTTCTCAACACTGCCAAAGGCAGTCCCTACCAATCAGCTTCCACTGACATGAGAAAGGAAACCCATTTGCTGTAGCTGGACCAAGAGCTATTCTGTCCCCTTAGGGGGGGACGATAGTTACAAAAGTTCCTGGAAACAAGAAAATAGAACACAAATGTAGACTAGAAGCCAGACTTTTCCTGTCTCTACACTTCCTCCCGCCATCTTTCCCTGACCCCCAACCTTTGCCATCACAGCAAAAACTAGTAAGAAATCCACAAGCCTTTAGGAAGAGCTGGTCAAACTATTATGTCTGATTCCACATTTTCCCCCGTCCACGTTTCTCCATCTCTACTCCACGTAAAAATAATGCCATTAACACATAACATCTACTGAGGTCTTTCTATGTGCCAAGCACCGTGTTTAAGTATTTTAACATTTTTTTCGGGAAATTTAATGCCCAAAAACATTTTATGAAGGGTCAAAGACTACCATTTATTATGGATGAGGAAACAGACTCAGAGAAGTAAAGGGGCATTCCTAAAACGATACGGCTAGTGAGCTGAGATTTGATCTCGAATCTGCTACCAGAGACCCATGCATGTTGCTTGTTTCACGCTGCAAGCACATTTCCTAGGGCATTTCTGTACCTGTCCTACTGTTCCCACCTACCTCGGTGCCCTAGTCAGGGCCTGGGGGTGAGTCTGCTCATTTCTCAATCTTTCCCTGGTGCCCAACACAATGCCTTGGACAAAGTCGGGCCTGGCCAATGTTTATCACATGAACAAATCATTCAAGATTTAATCATTTGAAGAGTAGGAACAAAATGCCTTCAACCCCTAAGTTGAAGGGAAAATTAATCATTTTCTTTGATGATTCAGAGGGCATCTCAGCCTCCTGCATTGCCACAAGGCTATTCCCCAGAGTTACTTTTCATTAACCCACCAGAGCAAGCATGCAGAGGGCCATGCATTTCTGTACTGACATCAGGTCAGGCCCTGAAAGTAATTTTGGAGAAAAAAATCCTTGAGATTCTTGCTCTCTGAGCTGGATTTCCTGTTAGTTCTAATATCAAACTAAGTAGACAACATGTTGCATGGGCTGTGGGGGCCAGAATGTACATGTATGCACACATGCATATGCACGTACACACGTGCATGTATGTCCTAGACATGAGCGCTTCTCTTCCGTGTGGATTCCCAGAAGCACGTTTGTTCCAGGAAGCCTCTGACTCTTCCCGTGAGCTGGGAATGATGTTCTCCAGCCACAGGGGGCCACCCAGAAGCCTGTGGCACCCATGGCCCTGGGTGCTGACATTAACCCCTCCCCCCACCAAGATGGGGGCATGTTGTTGGTCCATGAGAGTTGGAATGGGGTATCTTCGAAGTCATTCTGTCCCTACTCGTGAGGGACACCTCGAGCCCCCACCCCCAACCCCCAGTTACATAAGCTATTATGTAAACTCAGAGAGGGCGTCCATCTCAGGCTGAGAACTCACTCCTGACCTCAGAGATCAAAAAGCTGGGCTCACTGTTAACTTTATTTCAAGGAATACATGAAGGGACTTTAGTCTGGCCCCCGGCGCACACAGGTCACCAGGCGACAGAAAAGTTTTAGTGCCCTCATTTAGTTCTGTCAGTTACAGTTTATTTGTGTGGGAAAAAGTCCCAACAGAGCTCTGTCCTCAGCTCATTTCCCTGTCTCTGAGAGCTGCCTGTCTCACAGGCGGCAGCACCCTGGAAGTCACAGCCCACTGTGAATATCACCCTGCAGAAATAAACAAGATTCGTGTTTCCTTGGGGGAAAAAACCCCAGAAACCCAAGACATCAGCACCCAAGAAACACTCTTCTGTTGCCCAGACTACTGGCCTCAGAAGAGATGTGGATTCTGTAGCTCTGTACGCAGACAGGGCACGAAGAGCAGCAGCGAATGAGGAAGGAGGAGGAAGGGGCCACAGTTCACGGAGGGTGCTGTGCTAGGGGCCTGATGCCAACTGTCTCGTCTACTCTCCAGAGCAACCCTCCAGCCTACAGGATATCATCGTCTTCCTTTTAGGGATGAGGAAACTGTGGCCCAGCGCGGTCAAGTGCCCGCCCAAGGTGACTGGGCAGAAAGGGAGAGCTGTGGACCTGAACTGCAGGCTGTCAGGCCCCCAGCCCGCTCGCTGCCCCGGCTCCCTTGAGGGGAAACGAGAGTTGAGGGCAGCTGCCGTCTGCAGCTGTGCCATGGGGAGAGGGCACACCGCACTCACTCAAAGCACCCTTCACTTCTCTAGCCTAGTCAGAGGCATGGATCCAAGGTTCTCTTTAGACTTCTGAGTCTTTGGCATCTTTAAGAAAACTCAAGGAAGCAGGTTCCCTTTGTGCCACAGATCCAGCTCTGACTGCTTCGTGTCACGGCCAGGGCATCGGCCGTCCAACTCACCAGTTCCTTCGGCCTCATGTTATAAAGGATCCGCTCCGCGTTCTCGCTGTCATGCCTGCTCTCCATGATGGCCAGCAGCAACTTGGAAGCGTTGTTCTAAGTGGACAAACGAGAGGAGGAGACAGTGGAGAGGAGCAGCGTGGGTGGCTGGCCTGAACGTGTGTGCCCAACCGAGCAAGCGTGCATCCTGACCGGACAGACAGACTTTGCGTCCCGCGGGAGAGCCACGGGTCTAGCACAGCAAAAACCACCTGCACGTGACAGAGATCGTGCTGCTGCAGACCCCAAAACCGAACTGCAGGGTCTGCGCTGGGCCTCAGAGGGACATGTTTGCTTGGCCATTGTTTCTCCCTAACGTCACCTGACACAAGTCCTAGTGGAAACACAGGTGCTTCTCGGTGTGTTGGCACCCTCACGATGCCAGTGGTCGGAAGAACCTGCTATATGGACCCATGACGCCTTCAGGGCAGCTGTGGCTTTAAACCTTATTATTCAGCCTTGCAGGGCAGAGAAGGTAGGCAGTTAAGGTAATTCCTCCCTTCTTAAAAATATGACTATCAGCTCTCATAACCCCTACTATTATAATGAGTATAACTGACACCAGTTAACAAAAGTGACCCGAAGGAGCACTGTATGCATGCCAAACCCTAATTTCCCATCTCATTCAAAGTTTTCATGTGCCCACACGCTGCACTTCTTGGCTTGACCTCATTTCAGGTCCTGGGCCTAGGAGAACCTGTGTGGTTCTTTATGTATCGGATTGGAAAGTTCTTGCTATTTTGCATAAGAGGGGGCAGTATTTTTTTCCTCCCCAAGTATAGGTCAGAGCAATTCAATCAGGATGCTATGCCATCAAATGATGGCTTTTCAGAGCACACAAATTTCTATCATAATCCACAGATTACTGGATTGAAGAAGTCACTGAAAGGCTGATCAGTAGCACATAATATTCTCTTCATCTCAGGCTCTCATCCTATACACTCTGATAAATGGGAGCCAGGCACATGGGAGCTTGAAAAATGTTCAAGTCAATTCTACAACACAGCTTGTCAAAGGAATTAAAGATAGCACACCCACCAAAAAGTCCATTCAAATCATACACCCAGATCAACTATCAATTTGGACTCTCAGTTCCAAATACTAAAGGAAAAATAAAAATAATTGTGTAATTCCTGTGGGCTTCTGTGTTAACACCTTCCCTAATGACCTTTCTTTCCCATGACACTGTTTATGCAATAAACACAGATCAGCTTTTCAGCTAAACCCTGTGGTTCTAGGCAATTCTGTGACAATGACAAAGTGCTCACTGCTGTGTACGGGTGTGAGAGAGAGGACGGATCTCAACATGCCCCGACATGGGAACAGTTAAAAAGGAAATATGCTCAGTAAGGCTAAAAGAGTCTGAAATACACTTTGGACACTAAGAGGTCCTTGAACTCTTAAAGAATCTTTGGAACCCCTAAATACAAATGAGGGTCTTTTTGGGGGATATGCTTAAGAAATCAACATCAGCAGTGGTATCCTGTCCTAAGACCCTTATCTGGAGGGGAAGACTGAAGTTTTGCATTTTAGTCAGAACATACAACATGGATCATTCATTTAGTCTAAAAGAGCTGCCTGTATTTAGTTTCATAACATTGACCATATCACGTGCAGAAGCAAAACACAAAAGTGACTATTTTCACATGCTACTGTCTTTTGCTTTCAATTCCTACTTGCCTTCAGTTCTAATACAAGGTCCATCCTCTTCTTTCCCAAAGGATTGATGTCATTAAGGATCAGGGCTGTGATGATGTCAATGCCATTGGATTCATGGGTGGCTATGCAGTTCTGAGGAAACACACACACACACACACGCACACACACACACACACACATTTACACAAATGCTGGTCATAAATCAGATGTCAAAAGCCAACAGGCTGAACTGCTATTTCAACACAATGCTTGCCACTCCCAGTAATGTCTCTAGGGGAGAGCTGCAAATTTTCCGTGAGAAAGTGGTAAAAAATAAAAGACAGATGAAAATCGCTAGTTTCAGAATTAACAGTAAACAGCAGGAAAGTCCCCATGCACTGTAACTGATAAATTGGTCGTGTCTAATCCAAATAGTGCACTAAAGTTGGCTTTTGTTCTTAAGGGAAAATACGGTGTGTGACTGATTTTGAGTTCTGAGACCTGTTTTCCCCTTTAAAGGTGTGTTCCATTTTCTCTACATCACTTGGTTTTCGTATTGCACACTTTTGCTTAAGGCTTAAGCCTGGAAAGCAAGTTTCCTGTTTAATTCACACAATACCAAAATTAATCATCTTCCCCCAGGTAAGGTCCCCATTTGCAGCAGAATCCACTCCAGTATGTGCCTTTTAACAGACCTCTGTTTGGCAGAAAAGCAAACTTGAGTTTATAAGGAAATTCACTTAGATGTTAGATAAAGTCTTTCCCCCAAGCCTGTTGTAATTTTTTTGTTCCTTTTCATTTTAACTTTGACTACACCATTTGTCTCATCAGTGAACCACGGGAGGAAAGTGGATCCAACACATGCTAACCTCGTATTTATAGCCAACCATGACCAGGTGTTTGATACACAATGAGTTGTCCCTTTTGTCAGCCATTCTTCTCCCCTGAGTGAAGGTCCTGGCCTTGCTCCCCAAGTAACACAGCATATCACGCCTTCCCCGTCAAGTTAGTTTAGAACTGGCAATTTCAGTGATAGTCTACCCCCTTCAGCCAGGACAGCGCCAAACTTTGAGTTAAAAATCATAATCGTCCTAGTATCAATGCAAAAACTCACAAAGTCTGCCATATGTCATGGATAAGCAATGAAAGTTCCACTTAACAAACGGCTGGGCTCCCCTCTAAAAATCTACTTCTTGGGAGGCCAATGTCAAGACTAATGGGCCTTTCTTTTCTTTGAATGTCTGTGGTGTTCAAATCTCAACTGAACATTTCCTCATGTTGTTCAAGCTGTCTTGTGGGTAGCAAGGTTTCTCTCTCTAGCTAGGTTTAAACCTTTTCCTGTTAAGTAGCCACTGTTTGAGTCTTCCCTAGCATTTAAAATCGAGCCCAGTCTTCTGGTCTTCATTTAACTCCAACTTTATTACCTACCCCTAGTCAACTTAGTCAAATATGGACATTCAAACCAAATCAAGCCAAGACATCACACATGGAGACCAAGGACAAGCCTGCCAATGCCTATGATTTGTAGAAAAAGACCTCTAGTTCTAGTGACTTCCTAGGCCAACAGGCAAATGTTATGTGACTTCTGAACTAGTTCCTGTCAACAGCATTTCCAAAATGATGAACCACCTTTTCCCCCCACCCCCAAATAAAAATGGAGGTACCTGGTTCTCATGGCATGGTCCTTGACAGTATTCAGTCAGACTTTCCAGGGTTTGGTTGATGAGGGCTACATTCTTTTCATTTATATAGAGCCCGAGAAGACCAAGACCTCCAGTAGTGCTTCCACAAATGCAGTCCAGGAACTGCAGCGTCTCACACACCAAATTGTAGTTGGTCTTGTTGTTTTGGCAACGAAGGAAGTTCTACAATTGGGCAGTGCCCAGAATGGGGGAGCAAAGTCAGAGAGAAGAGGGAAAAGGTCATTCATACTGCCATTTTGCTGGCGTCTAACTGGTTGATGCCCTGAATTGATGAGCAATTATACAGAGAGTTGTAGCCCTGGAGAGAAGAGTCAGCCCGCATGAAGGTCAACTGTGGACTTGTTCTACGGCAATGGCCACCAAATACCGTAGCTTGTTCTCCAAGGTGCTTTTCTATATGGGGCTGTGGAGGAGGACTCCTCTTTGACAGAGTGTAAAGCCTTTTTGAGTTCCCCTCTTTTTCCGCACTCCAGCCCATGCCCCTCCCACCAGGTATTGGGTTCAGAAGCATCTGACATTTCAAAGGGCAATGTTTATGTTTAAAAGATGATGGTGTGGTCTGGATGCTGAAAGCCCAGAGCCTAGTACTAGGGATAGTTCATCACAAAATAAGGTGTTTACAGGCTGACTTAAGCCCACTGCCATGGCAGAAACCTGGGTTATCTTTTTTGGCCATTTCCATTAATTATTAAAGGAAGAGACAAGAATGAGTAAATGTTTGTGTGCTTCTGTGCACGTGCTCAAATTTATGCTCTCCAGCTAAACCTATAATGTTAACAAGAGACAGAAGAGCAGTACTTCCTCAACAAAATCACGCTAACCACATTCAACCACCTCACAAAGCAGAGTCTATTTTGATGAAGAGATTTTTGTCAGACTCTTCTTAAAATCTCTTCTTAAAAAGAAGCAAAAATTAACTGCAAAAATTCTTTTAAGCAGTTATAAAAGTTACATGTTTACCATAGAAGACAATACTATAAAAAGATATAAGCAAAATATAAAATAAATGTGACCTTTGACATGGTAATTCCACTTCTATAAAATACTGACCTCTCTTCACAAAGTGCGTATTAGATGTTCACTATAGCACTGTTCATAACAGTGAAGAACTGGAAACAACCTAAATGCCCATCAACTGGGGAGTAGTTAAATGCAGTATACCAACATCGTTTGATATTGCAATTTAGAAACACTAAGGTAGGTCCATATGTGCCAGTATGGAAAGATCTTCAGGACATACTGTTGAAAGTTAAAAAAAACCAAAAAGGCAAATAACGGATTAGTATGTATACACTGCTCCCGTCCAAATACACAGAATGATGACTGGAAAGATACCAGCCATTCAGTTAGTTTGTTGTCCAAACCAACAATAGTTCTCTCTGGATAGAAAGGTAGGGATGGGGAAAGGAATAATTCTCTTTAACTTATCTTCATTTGAACTTTTATAGAAAGAATCTATTCATGTATTCCTTGTCTAATTATTTATAAATGTACAGGTTAAAAGCTAGTAACAAAGTTTAAGTTTTGACTCATCAAACCAACCATTTCCCCCTACTCTCCTAACTTTAGTTCTTTATGCTCAAGTCTTTCTAATTAGTCTAAAAATTGAACAATCACTTGGGTCTGGGAGGGAGACGGAGAAAGGACAGATGATTTGGGACCATGTGGGCTTTCATAAGATGACCTTGGTTCTAAGAGCAATGGGAAGCCATAGTGGGCTTCCACAGCCATTCCTTGATCCAGTTCCTCAGGGAAGATGCTACCTGTTGGAGGGCCTAGCTGAGCCCCTCATCATGTAGACAGGGAGGGAGAAGTCTTCAGGAAGAAGATAGCAGAGGGCCTGGCTGTCCAAGGCTGAAATTCACAGCATGGCTCTCCAGGCCATTTGCCTCTCAAACTTATGTGCCACTGCTCCCACACTGCACCCCTCTCTGCTCGGTGACATCACTGCTGCCACCATGGCCCCTCTGCCAGGAAGCAATGAACTTCTTCCTACTCTTCAAGCACTTTTCATTCTCTTTCCTCTGGGGCTTCAGGCACACTATTCTCTCTGCCTGTCTTCTCTCCCCGCCTCTGCCCTGATGAACTCATTTTCCTTCGGGGGGAGTCTCAAGTCACGTGTTTCAGGAAGCCCTCCTGAGCCTCCATCCTGACTCCTGTGACATCAGACACTGGCACGCACCTCTCTCAGCCCTCCTTACACTTCGTAATGCGCTTATAGAGATGTCTGTCAGCTCCATCCGGGACCGTGTGATAGCATGGGGTGCCTGGCAGCTAGCACAGTGACTGGCGTGTGCCAGGTGCTTCATAAACACTGGCTAAAATAATCTGAATTACATTGAGTGGATGGAGGAAAGGGGACTTGTGAAGTCCTCAGGCCTATTGTGTCTCGACTTCGTATGAAGGATAATTGGCTGCCCTTTCTTGAAAACCTCTACCATAGCTCATGGTCTTTGCAGAGTGTCAAGCCAGGATCTCCCCTTCCCTAGCTCAGATCCATTTCCTCTGTCCTCTACAAAAATGGAGGGATGCCACTCCCTCGGAGGCTCACAGGAACTCTTTCTATGTTCAGGGGATAGATTTCACCCTCAGCACACACCACCTTGTCTTGTTTAGGCTAGAGAATCCTGTTCTTTTGTGGTTTTTCTTGGACGGCCAGGGACCAAGTCGAGCTGGGTGGATTGAGAAATGAAAAGACTTCAAGTCTTTTCTCATACAGACGTCAGTGGTAAGAGACCTGCATTCCTCAACCCAGTGGAAAAGCAAAGCCAGCCCCTCAGGGGAAGGATGGAAAGCACAGGCAGAACGTCTCAAGAATAGTCCTTCCCAGTAAGTTTCTAAGTTTCTTACTACTGTGGACAAAGCTTGCTTAAGGCAGCAACTGCCTGCTTGGCAAAGTCAGAAGCAGTGGCCTTATCTCTCTTTTTTTTTTTTTTTTAAAGATTTTTTATTTTTACTTATTTGACGGAGATAGAGACAACCAGCAAGAGAGGGAACACAAGCAGGGGGAGTGGGAGAGGAAGAAGCAGGCTCATAGCGGAGGGCTCGATCCCATAACGCCGGGATCACGCCCTGAGCCGAAGGCAGATGCTTAACTGCTATGCCACCCAGGCGCCCCAATATCTCTTCTAAACATTTACCAACAGGAAAGTTAAGGTTATAAATACAACAAGAAATGCTGGGCAACTTCACAAGGCCGGATTCCTTCTCTCGTGGAGTTTATTTGTACTTCTTTATACCAGGCAGGCAATAATTCTGTCCTCATGAGAAAGTCTTCTCCTCCCTTTGGTACACAAGCAAACCCTGACCTAGAGATCCACCGTCTGTTCTGGAACACTGCCAACAGGGTGGCATTCAGAGTCGGTGAATCCCACTCAAAACCATCATTTTGAGAACTAGATTTCTACAAATGTAATTTTATCGGAGCAATTTTGTCAACACCTCAGTGTGTACGACATAGTGGGAATCTTTAAAGATGGTTCTAACCGTCACCTTTGTGAATCACTGGTTTAGATCAATTGGTCTTCCAACTGGGCCCTGCAGGACCTAGGGGGATCCCTGGAAGGCCCCACCTCTCAGGGCTCTGGTAGGTAAGGGAGGAAAGGAAAGTTCTTGTGCTCTGTAGTTTCTACTCTGAATAGAACAGCTTTGCTCTCATCTGCTTTACTTAGTACATTTCTGCATAAGACCTTAAACAAAGGATTCCATGGCCAAAACCAAAAAAGTGTAAAACCACTGACTTGGATAATGTTTATGGTACTTTCAAAGATTAAGCTGCTAAGACTTTTTTTTTTTTAAGTTGCTAAGACTTTTAAAAAACATATTAAAATATACTCTACACTCCCTTCCCCCCAGTACTGTTTCCACAGAGTGATGTGTTAGAGAATCAAATTTTGGAAGGACTCATTAAAAGATGATTCTGCCCATGGCATTCTTAGGACCTTAGTTCAAAGGAGAGTTTTGTGAAGAGCTAAGGTACAAAACTAACACTGTGAAGATTTCCAAACAAGAAATGGCAAATTCATGCAACAAAAGCCTTGCTCTCCTTCCACAGTGGACTCTGGGTAGTGGTAAAGAAGGGAAATCAAGGGGTACCGTGGAGGAGTCAGAACGGGTCCATGAAAGCAGACCAGGCTTGAGAGCAAGCACGTCAGCACTGCCCCTCTGACATTCGGGGAGGGATTCTATCTGAGGCAGTCTTGTGTTGGTTCAGAACTTGGCAGTTATTGGGTCCTCTGAGAAGTCTTCCCGGACCCAGCACAGAGGGTTGGTTTGCCTGCTGTGAACCCACAAAACCCCTAAGATGACATGACTATAGCACTTATCATGCGGCCCAGCAAACTTGGGTTTCCCCGAGTGGCTCCTGCCTAAGACTCAGCTCTGTAAGGGAAGGGGTGAGGTCTCTGTCACCACCAATGCCACGCACACAGCAGGTATTCACCCAGATGACGTACAGGCATGGTCTCAACCCACTTCCCTTTAGAGCCCAAGGTCAGTGGAGATCAGTGACAGCAGTACGGGGGGACAGCACAGGGCTCTGACCACTGAGCTCAGCCTAGAAATAGCCCCAGCAGCAGGGAGGTCCCCCCCATCCACAAAGATGCCACAGTTGGCTTTGCCTTCCTGCTGGTGGGACAGCCTGGCTTTCCATGGTGTCATTCACACTCCCTTGGCCAGTCTCCCTCATGACTAATGGTGTACATATGGAAGGCGGAGAGGGCACAGTTGGTCTGCAGACAGAACACCAGCCAGTGAGACCACAATCCATCCCTGGATCTTTGAGTCATGAATTCTTTGTTCAACCCGGCTGAGCTAGGCAGTCCCAGCTCAGTGGATCTGGGGCCGACGTGGTCTAAGTCCAAAGTAGGAATATTTGAGCAACAGGCAAGAAAAGAAAAACTAACAGCCGGAATCCCACACTCAGACGTTGAGAGGGAAAGAGCAGGGAATGTCAATGGAGGAAATGAATGAACAGCAATGTGGAAAAAGAGCCCAATAGGGCTTGTGGGAAATTCTTTCATTTTTAAATATGGGCCACATTTGGCTGATGGATGACCTTGGATATACCTGCCTTTTCAAAGCTCAGGCTCTTCAGACCAATTTGATTAAAAATATATACCAGTGTAGAAGTTATTAATACTGCTGACTTCACCCAGGTCCATTTCACTGTTCTGTCTTACTGTTTAACGATGTGATTTCTTACCCAACTTTTCCAGGCACAGATTGTGTGGCAGAGCTGAAAAGTATGAATGAG
>NC_048221.1:44981380-44987790 GCF_002007445.2 Ailuropoda melanoleuca | reverse complement strand
TCAGAGTTTTAATAAGGAATCAGTTAAGGACAGGGACATAATAAGGACAAGACATGTTCCCTTATTAAACTTTATAGATATTCCATTTCAGTGATTAAAGTCTTTTCTATTTTGGAGACCCACATTCACTCAGTGGTTTTTAAGAATATGATATATGGCATTTTTGCATTTGATTTTAAAAATAATTCAAAAGAAATGAGATCATATTAAAGGAAAACATACTCAAATGTATAAAGAAGTGGAATATCTCCCTGCCTTTGCACTCTCACAGCTTGGTGACTATTGCTCCAGACCTGTTTCCATGGCATCTATCTATCAAGTAGAGTTTTGACTAAAGAACTACTTGCCTAGAGAATTTTCATTTCTTTTCTTTTTTCTTAAAGATTTTATTTTATTTATTTGGCAGAGAGCAAGAGCAAAAGCGAGCGAGAGAGAGAGAGCACAAGCAGGAGGAAGAGGGCAAAGCAGGCTCTGCACTGAGCAGGGAGCCCAATATGGGGCTTGATCCCAGGACGCTGGGATCATGACCTGAGCCAAAGGCAGATGCTTAACAGACTGAGCCACCTAAGTGCCCCTCATTTCTTTCTTTCTTTTTTTTTTAATATTTATTTATTAATCTCTACACACAATGTAGGGCTTGAACTCATGACCTGTAGATCAAGAGTAACGTGCTCTTCCAACTGAGCCAGCCACGCATACCAAGAATTTTCACTTGTCTTTGAGACTAGTCCTTCACTTTCATAGGAGCGTGGAGTTATTTTACTGATCGTGCAGTGATTTCTGTGGTGTAACTGTTGGCTGCTTACTGTGTGCTAGGCACTCTGCACTTTATATGGGTCCACTTTGGCTGTGATGGCATGACTCCCCATCTCCCCTTTCACTGCAGATGGTCCTCATCCCCGCTGGAGTGTTTACCATGGGCACAGATGATCCTAAGATAAAGCAAGATGGGGAAGCACCTGCCAGGAAAGTTGCCATTGATGCCTTTTACATGGATGCCTATGAAGTTAGTAATGCCGAATTTGAGAAGTTTGTGAACTCAACTGGCTATTTGACAGAGGTAATAGGGTTGGGATGGGAAGGAAGAACTTGTTCTTTTCTAATGTTGATTAACCATTTTTTATTATGTGCCCAGTACTTTGCTCAGCAGCTTGTGTATATTTCATCTAATCCAGTTCTCATAGCAATCCCATGAGGCCAGTTATTTTTCCGGTAGTGAACTGAGGATTGGAAAATTGGTTTGCCCTGAGTTGCACAGTTAGTTAGTGGTGGAGCTGGGATTCAAGCCTGACCAGTGAGATGCCAGGGCCTCTGTTCTTTTTTTTTTTAAGATTTTATTTATTTATTTGACAGAGATAGAGACAGCCACCGAGAGAGGGAACACAAGCAGGGGGAGTGGGAGAGGAAGAAGCAGGCTCATAGCGGAGGAGCCTGAGGTGGGGCTCGATCCCACAATGCTGGGATCACGCCCTGAGCCGAAGGCAGACACTTAACCGCTGGGCCACCCAGGCGCCCCATGGGCCTCTGTTCCTAACCATTATGCTATATTGTATCAATGCTTTAATAGACTAGAGAGTGCCACTGCCTTCTCAGGTTTTTTGAAATAGAAGATAGAATCTAAAGTAGGCCACTTTCCCTCTCAAAAAATTGCAGTTTGGTTGTTCAAGAAGCATTACGTATTTCATTAAGCAATAGATGGAGAAGTACGGTTTCTCAGTTTTGTGGTTTTATTTCTTTTTTTTTTCTTTTGTTTTAGAGAGAGAGAGAACGTGTGATGGGGTAGGGCTCAGAGGGAGAGGGAGAGAGAGAATCTTAAGCAGGGTCCACGCCCAGGGTAGAGCCCGACATGGGACTTGATTTCACAACACTGAGATCATGACCTGAGCTGAAATCAAGAGTCAGATACCCAACTGACTGAGCTACACAGGCACCCCTGTAGTTTTATTTCAATGCCTGACAACTCATAAGCTCTCCTGTAGCAATTCCAAGTTATTCTCTGGTCGCCGAATCCCAGAGCAAGGTTCTGCAAGTGGATGTTTCTTCTAAAAGGGAATAAGAAGAAGGAGGCTTTTTAGTTTTAGACACTTTCTCTAAGTGTCTAAAATATACTTGTTTTGTAGGTTCCCATTTTTTCTCACCAAAGCACTTTACCCTTGCCTTCAGTTTGTGGAATCCTTGTTTTATTTCCCCCTACCCAAGCTCAAACCAACATTTTTTTCTTTTGAATAAAAAAGTAATTTGAGAGTAAATGCTGAAAGCAAAAAAATATTCAAATTTGGTATTGCAACATCACATTTCTTTGGAATTTCCTAAAATACACAAAGCGCTTTTCTCTTTTGTACCTGTTTATAGTAAGCAGAAGTCCCTCTTCTTTTTCTTTCATAAGGATCCTCACAGATCAGTTTCCTCAATAGTCTACATAAGTCAGAAGACTTGTAAGGAAACAAGCTCCCCTTAGACTAGGGTTCTCCATAAAGAAGATAGAATAAACAGAATTTAGGGCATTTAGGAATGTGGTTGGGGAAAAAATGACTTCTGGCTTTTTACTACCCTTTCACTGAAGTTTAACATTTTCTTCAATCATGAGGCAGACAACAAACCCTAGTAATAGTAGCAGTACCCATAACTTTGTCACCGGTAGCAATCACAAACATTTTTTGTCACATTATTATTGTGGATATCTTGAAATATTGTTTGTGTTCATCCTTCCTTTAGAAATGCTGATAATTGTGAGACCTTCCACTAGATCTTATTTAATATATTAATAAAGAGCATGTATATATTACTATACCACAAATTTACTTTATTAGTATTTTGAGATAACTATTTTTCTTCATAATCATATGATTTTGTTTTATGTATTTAAACATTTCATTCTGAGAAGGAGGTCCCTAAGCTTCAGCTACTGCCAGGAGGGTCCAGGGCACAAATAGTGTTAAGAACTCCTACTTTGGAAAAAATGTTTCATATTTTTATGATACTTTACAGTTTTTTTCTGTTCCTCCAGCTTCATTTTATATCACACTCCACTNGAGTAACGTGCTCTTCCAACTGAGCCAGCCACGCATACCAAGAATTTTCACTTGTCTTTGAGACTAGTCCTTCACTTTCATAGGAGCGTGGAGTTATTTTACTGATCGTGCAGTGATTTCTGTGGTGTAACTGTTGGCTGCTTACTGTGTGCTAGGCACTCTGCACTTTATATGGGTCCACTTTGGCTGTGATGGCATGACTCCCCATCTCCCCTTTCACTGCAGATGGTCCTCATCCCCGCTGGAGTGTTTACCATGGGCACAGATGATCCTAAGATAAAGCAAGATGGGGAAGCACCTGCCAGGAAAGTTGCCATTGATGCCTTTTACATGGATGCCTATGAAGTTAGTAATGCCGAATTTGAGAAGTTTGTGAACTCAACTGGCTATTTGACAGAGGTAATAGGGTTGGGATGGGAAGGAAGAACTTGTTCTTTTCTAATGTTGATTAACCATTTTTTATTATGTGCCCAGTACTTTGCTCAGCAGCTTGTGTATATTTCATCTAATCCAGTTCTCATAGCAATCCCATGAGGCCAGTTATTTTTCCGGTAGTGAACTGAGGATTGGAAAATTGGTTTGCCCTGAGTTGCACAGTTAGTTAGTGGTGGAGCTGGGATTCAAGCCTGACCAGTGAGATGCCAGGGCCTCTGTTCTTTTTTTTTTTAAGATTTTATTTATTTATTTGACAGAGATAGAGACAGCCACCGAGAGAGGGAACACAAGCAGGGGGAGTGGGAGAGGAAGAAGCAGGCTCATAGCGGAGGAGCCTGAGGTGGGGCTCGATCCCACAATGCTGGGATCACGCCCTGAGCCGAAGGCAGACACTTAACCGCTGGGCCACCCAGGCGCCCCATGGGCCTCTGTTCCTAACCATTATGCTATATTGTATCAATGCTTTAATAGACTAGAGAGTGCCACTGCCTTCTCAGGTTTTTTGAAATAGAAGATAGAATCTAAAGTAGGCCACTTTCCCTCTCAAAAAATTGCAGTTTGGTTGTTCAAGAAGCATTACGTATTTCATTAAGCAATAGATGGAGAAGTACGGTTTCTCAGTTTTGTGGTTTTATTTCTTTTTTTTTTCTTTTGTTTTAGAGAGAGAGAGAACGTGTGATGGGGTAGGGCTCAGAGGGAGAGGGAGAGAGAGAATCTTAAGCAGGGTCCACGCCCAGGGTAGAGCCCGACATGGGACTTGATTTCACAACACTGAGATCATGACCTGAGCTGAAATCAAGAGTCAGATACCCAACTGACTGAGCTACACAGGCACCCCTGTAGTTTTATTTCAATGCCTGACAACTCATAAGCTCTCCTGTAGCAATTCCAAGTTATTCTCTGGTCGCCGAATCCCAGAGCAAGGTTCTGCAAGTGGATGTTTCTTCTAAAAGGGAATAAGAAGAAGGAGGCTTTTTAGTTTTAGACACTTTCTCTAAGTGTCTAAAATATACTTGTTTTGTAGGTTCCCATTTTTTCTCACCAAAGCACTTTACCCTTGCCTTCAGTTTGTGGAATCCTTGTTTTATTTCCCCCTACCCAAGCTCAAACCAACATTTTTTTCTTTTGAATAAAAAAGTAATTTGAGAGTAAATGCTGAAAGCAAAAAAATATTCAAATTTGGTATTGCAACATCACATTTCTTTGGAATTTCCTAAAATACACAAAGCGCTTTTCTCTTTTGTACCTGTTTATAGTAAGCAGAAGTCCCTCTTCTTTTTCTTTCATAAGGATCCTCACAGATCAGTTTCCTCAATAGTCTACATAAGTCAGAAGACTTGTAAGGAAACAAGCTCCCCTTAGACTAGGGTTCTCCATAAAGAAGATAGAATAAACAGAATTTAGGGCATTTAGGAATGTGGTTGGGGAAAAAATGACTTCTGGCTTTTTACTACCCTTTCACTGAAGTTTAACATTTTCTTCAATCATGAGGCAGACAACAAACCCTAGTAATAGTAGCAGTACCCATAACTTTGTCACCGGTAGCAATCACAAACATTTTTTGTCACATTATTATTGTGGATATCTTGAAATATTGTTTGTGTTCATCCTTCCTTTAGAAATGCTGATAATTGTGAGACCTTCCACTAGATCTTATTTAATATATTAATAAAGAGCATGTATATATTACTATACCACAAATTTACTTTATTAGTATTTTGAGATAACTATTTTTCTTCATAATCATATGATTTTGTTTTATGTATTTAAACATTTCATTCTGAGAAGGAGGTCCCTAAGCTTCAGCTACTGCCAGGAGGGTCCAGGGCACAAATAGTGTTAAGAACTCCTACTTTGGAAAAAATGTTTCATATTTTTATGATACTTTACAGTTTTTTTCTGTTCCTCCAGCTTCATTTTATATCACACTCCACTAACCATGTTCAAGCCCAGCTGGTCTTGTTTCTATTCCTTGAAAACTCAGCATTTTTTTAAAAAAATATTTTATTTATTTATTTGACAAAGAGAGACAGCCAGTGAGAGAGGGAATACAAGTGGGGGGAGCGGAAGAGGAAGAAGCAGCCTCCGAGCAGAGAAGCCTGATGTGGGGCTCGATCCCAGAACGCTGGGATCACGCCCTGAGCCAAAGGCAGATGCTTAACGACTGCGCCACCCAGGCGCCCCTCAGCATTCTTTTCCAGCTTGAGGTCTGGGCTCATACTTTTTTCCCCACCTGGAATTTCCTTCTCCCCTTGCCCATCTTCCTTTTACTATGGCTGGTTCCTTCTCATTCTGACTCATCTCAGCTCAATGGCCCCTCCTCAAGACTTCCTCTCCCCACTCTACTAAAAAGAGGCATGTATTAGGGCGCCTGGGTAGCGCAGTCGTTGGGCGTCTGCCTTCGGCTCAGGGCATGACTCCAGCGTTCTGGGATCGAGCCCTGCATCGGGCTCCTCCGCTGGGAGCCTGCTTCTTCCTGTCCCACTCCCCCTGCTCGTGTTCCCTCTCTCACTGTGTCTCTCTGTCTCTGTCAAATAAATAAATAAAATCTTAAAAAATAAAAGTTAAAGAGAGTTCATATTTAATGGATTCTAGTTTTTATTTTTTTAATAAAGAATGGAGTTATGTACTGGGTCAAATGGAGTATGGAGGACAGGTGGATGGATCACTTGAAAAAAGAAGTTGACTTAACATATTCAACTTGGTAAATAAGATATATGGAAGGATTTCTAGTTAGGATTGACGATTGTGCCCGTTTCCTTGCTCTTCCAGTGCGTGAACTGTCCATGCTCCTTTATAAAGCCAGGTCTTCTGCTGCACAGTAGCTCCCAATCCCCCACTCAAGGTTATTACTCCAGTAGTTCTATTCCATATCCCTACATTACCAATTGTCCATGTGTACTGTAGAATTCCCAAGATTTCACTAACACAGTATGTTAACTC